>NW_020664533.1:0-64870 GCF_002925995.2 Terrapene triunguis | reverse complement strand
TTCTGAGCCCGGGAAACAAGCACGGACTGGTGGGACCGCATAGTGCTGCAGGTCTGGGATGAATCCCAGTGGCTGCGAAACTTTCGCATGCGGAAGGGCACTTTCCTGGAACTTTGTGAGTTGCTGTCCCCTGCCCTGAAGCGCAATGACACCCGGATGCGAGCAGCCCTGACTGTCCAGAAGTGAGTGGCCATAGCCCTCTGGAAGCTTGCAACGCCGGACAGCTACCGGTCAGTCGCAAACCACTTTGGTGTGGGCAAATCTACCGTGGGGGTCTGGCCGGGCGATTAGAAGATCCCAGCGGGACGCGCTGTGCATCCGGGAGGCTTTGAAAGCTAGGTTCCTGACTGAGCAGGGTAACCAGTGACTGTTAAGTTTGTGGACACAGAAGCTGAACCTGCCCCCGTTTCTTTACCCAGTTTATGTTGACTATCCTCTCCAGCTACATACGCCCTTCACCCCCTTCCCAAAAAATAAAATCTGTTCTGTTTTGTTAATGAACACCGTTGTCTTTATTACTGTTTTCGCGGGAATGTTTTAAACCGGGGACGCAGACTGTGGCGGGGGGCGGGTTTAGTGTTCTGATGCAAATGATGCTTCTGAACTCCAGGAATGACAGGCTCCGCAGTGGTGGACTGGTTGTTTCAACGGAGCCTGCCAGCACTCCTGGGCGGGACTGCGTGTATGTGTCGGCTAGGTGACTTTCTGGCAGTGGGAGGAGGGTTACAGATCCCCTGCTGCGTGGCTCTGTGATCCAGGATAAGGACCGCTGCAAAAGATCAGTAACTGCCCTCCCCCGCCACAAAGTCACAGAGCAACCCCCCCCCCACAGAACATGAAAACCACCTCCCAGACTGACCAGGGTAACTAGTGACTGCACTGTGTATGTGTCCTGATGCTGGACCTGCCCCCGCCTCTGTACCCTGCTAAAGGTGACTGTCCTGTCCAATTACCAAGCCCCTTCCCCCCCTTCAGACAGACTCTCCTCCAAAAGAAAATCATGGAAACAGTAATTAACAGAAACGAATATTTTATTATGAACCACACATGAAACGGGCGGGGGGGGGGAAACTTGTGTGAGGTGGGTAGGAAAGGACTTTTCAAATTTTGAGCAGTCTGCAGGGGTTGACTGAAAGTTTTAACGGCCCTTGCCGCCCCTCCTTCTTTGGACTTTGGGTGAGGGGGGGTGTGGGACTTGGTGGCGGGGGAGGGCGGTTAGAGATAGACTGCAGCGGGGCTCTGTCCTCCTGCCTCCGGTCTTGCAGAACATCCACAAGGCGCCGGAGCGTGTCCGTTTGCTCCCTCATTAGTCCAAGCAGCGTTTGAGTCGCCTGCTGGTCCTCTTGACGCCACCTCTCCTCCCGTTCCATGATTGCTCGGTGCATTTGGGACAAGTTCTCCCTCCACTGTGTCTGCTGGGCTGCATGGGCTCGGGAGCAGCCCATTTGTTCTGAGAACATGTCCTCACGCGTCCTCTTCTTCCTCCGCCTAATCTGCGCTAGCCTCTGGGAGTGTGATGCCAGGCTGGGTTGGGAGACAGTCGCAGATGTGTCTGTGGGAATGGGAAAAAGGGAGTGAATTCCTGAGACAGATAAATTTTGTTGTGAACAAAGAACATAGTCTTTCTCTGTGAACAAGACCATGCACTGCACCTCTCACATGCGCACTCAGGACAAGGTCGAATTTTCGGCCCTCGGCTTCAGTGCCTGGGGTCTTGCACTGCCGATCTGAGAAGCGGGGCAGGACACCTGAACTTCTGTAGCAGGCAAACATGGTAAGCCGTAGACTTGTGGCTGCTTAAAACTTTAATAGTAGCACTGGCCTCCTTTCACATTGAAAGCAATGCCAGTCTCTGCTGGCAGCAATCAGGCTAGCATGAACTCTGCCCCTGTCCCACCCCCTCGCGGCTGTCCCAGGGAAAGATCCCTGTATGCTGCCCCTCTCCCTCCACCGCGTGGCTGTAAAGCAGTCCCAATACTAACATTCCCCTCCCTAATTCAAAGCAGGGCATCATGAGCGACATCACCCTCATGAGGATCTCGGACAGCGAGAAGGAACACATGCTTAGGGAAAGCATGCAAAAACCAGGGCCGTATGCTGCCATGCTCTGCCGTGCCATGATCCCAGAATACTTGATTGTGTCGTGGCGGGGAATCGTCTCGTACCATGGGGGACCAAATAAGATCGCTCTCCCCAGGAACCTGATGACCAGGCTTGAACATTACCTCCAGGAGAGCTACGTAGAGATCTCCCATGAGGATTTCGTCTCGATCCCCGGCCATATAGACCGTATTTTGGTGTAGCTGCACTGGCAGGAAGTAAAGAGTGGAGCGTCTTTGGCTGGAGAATCATGAAAAACCGGACATTGTTTGATTTTTTTTAAATAGTTGGGACTAAATAGTTAAGCACCTAAGGCAAAGAAATCATGAAAAACCCATTGTTAATATTATAAATATTCCAGTTCTGTTAAAAATAAATGTTTAGATGTTTAAAGCACTTACTGCTTGATCCTTCCCCTGATTCTGTGTCCGGGCTAACGGCTGGGGAGTCCTCAGAGTCCACGGTCAGTGGTGGGGTAGTGGTGGCGGCCGCACCTAGGATGGAATGCAGTGCCTCGTAGAAACGTGATGTGTGGGGCTTGGATCCGGAGCGTCCGTTTGCCTCTTTGGTTTTTTGGTAGCCTTGTCTCAGCTCCTTGATTTTCACGCGGCACTGCGTTGCATCCCGGCTGTATCCTCTCTCTGCCATGGCTTTTGAGATCTTCTCGTAGATCTTAGCATTCCTTCTTTTGGAGCGCAGCTCTGAAAGCACAGACTCATCGCCCCACACAGCGATGAGATCCAAGACTTCACGATCAGTCCATGCTGGGGCCCTCTTTCTATTAGATTGCACGGCCATCTCTGCTGGAGAGCTCTGCATCGTTGCCAGTGCTGCTGAGCTCGCCACGATGTCCAAACAGGAAATGAGATTCAAACTGCCCATACAGGAAAGGGAATTCAAATTTTCCCGGGGCTTTTCCTGTGTGGCTGGTCAGAGCATCCGAGCTCGGACTGCTGTCCAGAGCGTCAACAGAGTGGTGCACTGTGGGATAGCTCCCGGAGCTATTAGCGTCGATTTCCATCCACACCTAGCCTAATTCGATATGGCCATTTCGAATTTAGCGCTACTCCTCTCGTTGGGGAGGAGTACAGAAGTCGAATTTAAGAGAGCTCTATGTCGAACTAAATAGCTTCGTGGTGTGGACGGGTGCAGGGTTAATTCGATGTAACGGCGCTAAATTCGACATAAAAGCCTAGTGTAGACCAGGCCTTAGAGACTTTTATAGAGGCTACCTTTTATATCACAAGAGACCTTCTACCCAACTGTGTGGTATTATTAAATGTGAATGAAGATGCTTGACTGAACTAAATAACTTCTGAGCTTTGCAACGTACAGAGTAATTTGTTCATGGTGGACTAATCCATTAAGATTATTTTGTCTGGTTGAGCTAGCTATTCTGTGTAAGTGATCCCAACCTGTAGCTCCCCTTCTATATGGAACAAATCCTGCCTTAAGTATTTTTACCCCCAAACTAACCGCTGTTACATTAATTGCTTGGAACCTGTCTTACGAAAGGTGGAAAATCCTTCTATTTTTTTTGAGGGGGGCACTTTGCTGCAGAATTGAGGTTGTGCCAGGACTGGTATTCCTGGATGCATCCTTATGCTAACAACAAATGTATGCTAAAATTCGACAGAATCCGAATCACGGTAACATGGCTCAGAAGATGGATTCCACATAGGTGACTGGTGTGGAGTTAACTGGTAGAGGGAGAGCTTGTTAATCACAATCTGGTTATTTTCATTCTGCTAGACTTAAATAAAATGTTAATGGGAGAAAGGGTAGACAGTGGATCTGGAAAAGAGCAGGAATGCAAATTGTTTCGGTCCCTATAAACGACTGTCTGGTATGACTACATCCAGCATAAATAGACAGAACAGGCACCATTTATTTTCAGAACAGTCAAAACTGCATATAAAAGAACAAGGGATTGTTTTAAAATCTCATAGTTACAATAGCCTCGTGGTTTAGAGACTGGACTGGGATTTATGAGCTCTGAGTTCAGGTCCTGGCTCTGCTACAGACTTTCAGAATATTCTTGTTCAGGTCATCCAATTTCTTTGTCTCATTTTCTACCCCTAAAACTGGGAGGATACTACTTCCCTACCTCAGAGGGATGTTGTGAGGATCAGTTAAATACACATAAAGTGCTTTGAAGATGAAAATGCTAGAGGTTAATTATTGTTACGAGGCCCAGTCCTGCTATCCTCTCTGAGGCATGGGTCTGCAGGATCAAGCCTGTTATGACAGCTACCAGGGAAAGAGAATATAATAAATACAGAACTGTAGTTGTGCACTCTTTCCCGTTCCCCAATTTCAAATGTTCTTGAATGATTTTTTTCGTTTAAAAAAAAATAAGATTGAGGCGGAAGAAGCGCCATCTTTGGAACCCCAGGCTGAAGAACCCCTCTCTCCCCCTGCCGCGGCGCCTGTTGCTGCCACTGCGCCTGTTGCTGCCACGGTTCCTGATGCTGCCGCTGCTCCTGTTGCTGCCACTGCTCCTGTTGCTGCTCCTGTTGCTGCCACGGTTCCTGTTGCTGCCGCTGCGCCTGTTGCTGCTCCTGTTACTGCCGCTGCCGCTGTTCCTGAACAGGAAGCTCTGCCTGCTGAGCCTAGTGAGCCAGCAGAGGAAGCTGTGGTGAGTGACCAAAACCTCATATGCCCCAGCTTTCCCTGGTTTTTTTTGTTCATCATTGTGTATGTGTCCACCACATTACAGCCATCCTTTCCATTTTTATCCTCTTTACTTTTAGGGCTGGTTTCCGTTCTGGCCTCCCATGTCACAACAGGCTTTCCAAAAGCTATGTGTGCCTCTTTACCCTAAAATGTCATTCCTCTTATGGCTGGCGTTTCAGAGCGAAGTTCAACTGAACTACTGTGGATTCAGATATTGTAACTGTCAGACAAACATAACCAGGGAAATGAATTGATACCATTTATAAATGACACTATTAATGCTTTTCTCTTTTCAAGATGATCAAGTGGAGAGATAAGTACTGGGCTAATGTACATCTTGAATGTTGTTTGATTGAGCATTGAACTGCTTCCTAATAAAAACCAAAACATAGGTTTATACAAGTCTCCTAATGTTAGAAGCCAGCCGGAGAACTGAGCTCCAAAGCCAATTGAGGGTATCCAATTGAAGATCTCACAAGTCAACATTCAGAAAAATGGGAGTCAAATGTTGTGGGAAAAGAGGATGGCTTTCAAAGAAAACCACAGCAAGGTTGCCTAAGCTGCTTCCCTCTCCTCCCCAGCCAATCTGTTATATTTCAAGAGGTACTCTAAGCCAGTGGTTCTCAGTCTTTTCCATATTGGGTTTCCCTTTTTCCATAATGTGGCCACCATGGAGCCTCTTCCATCTAGCCAGGGCACCCCTGCTATTAACAATATGGAAAGGCCAGGAGGGTTTCACCCCAGTGCTGAGAATCCATGATCTAAAGAAAAATGCATCCATTTCTGTTGACTGCCAGCCTAATAGTATATCTGCTTCCACAGGCACTATTATCTTTCTCCAGGTCAGTAACTAGTGGTCTGTCACTGTTAGAATCTGAACAGGTATTCACTTGGCCAAATCCTGACTTCCCACGACTAACATTAAAGGTTATTAAATCAGATTATATCACCATTGCTTTTCACTCACTTATAGATAGATTGTAAGACATTATGTGTGGGAAGAGAAGAATTTGGCTGGAAGCCATCTGAGGCATTACCCTCATTTGAAGGCACCTTAATCACTCCTTTTTAGAGTTAGTAAAATAATCCAAAGAATTATTTGATATACCATATAACTGCTCCAAAAATCCAGTTCACTGAGGCCCATTACTGAGTCTGGAATTTTCCTGTGGACTGTTGCAGACACATGACCCAGAATTAGACAGGAAAAAAACCTGTTTTATGGGTCCATCCTTCTGCCATTGAAGTCGATGAGTGTTTCATTCACCTTTTATGACCCTCAGGAAGCAGTTTGATCCAGAGATAGGGGCACTGGATGGGGAATCAGAGTGCCTAATAGGTGACATGGGCAAGTTTCTGTGCCTCATTTTCTGGTGCTACCTACTTTGTAAAGCTAGGTATTTATTAGTAAGAGCAGGATTAGTCCTTCCTTCATCCACCATTTCACTAGGGGTAGGGGAAGTGGACGTCTGCTTTTTCCTGTTCGACTATATGAAATCAAAACAGCACTTGTCTACATCTAGACAAACGTATCATCTATAGAATTTATTTATGGCATATGTACTGCAGTGAACAGGCCTTATCATATGTGTCGTGGGACTCTACTCAAAATCATGCTACCAACCCATACTCTGGCCACTGCCTATAAAATAGCTGGAGGTTTGTTTATATTGAAATAGTCATACTGCAGTGGTTCACCTTTTTTTAGAACTACTGTTTCCTGCAGTTTCTCTGCAGACTCAAGTAAATGTATTTTATCACTGCATTAGTTATATGCAGAAGGCGTTCTTCACAGCCAGAAAACGAGGTGCTTACATTTTGCAGAAATTGCTCTGGACACCAGAGAAGGGCTGTTACTGCATGCCAACCATGTGTACCTACAGCCTGAGTTTCACTCAGTGGTGTAAGATCAAGAATCCTGATGTCAGCTCTATTTGATTCACACAGTCTCAAATGCAAATGAATACTTGGTACTCACTAAGAGTTAGGTCGACCCTTTAAGCTCAGTCATGTGGGAGAACAAGTAACTTATTGCAACTCTGAAAAGAGTTTAGTGTACTTTTTTTCCCTTGCGCCTGGCTGGGTCCAATGGCTGGCCTGTTTAGTGTGGGGAGAGCATGCAGAAGCCATGTATTCATCCTCCCTGACCCATGCCTACCCTGGCCACTTGCCTATAGATAGTACAAGGGCTGTGCTCTACAAGGGAATTGGAGTCACAATCTGGGTAGCCATAATGTAGCTGCATGTGGGTCCTTACTTCCCCATGCTCCCTTACACTGTCTTTAGGGCCTCATTCTAGTTTTATTTACATTGGTTAACTCTTTATTGGTTTTCATGGTTTTACGACAGATGTTCACCAGAGTGAGCTCAGAATCAGCCGCTTACAATAATTCATCCAAAAACATTAAGCCTCTGCAATTTGTATGTGTCTGCTCCTCCTGTCTGTGTTTTCTTTTGAATTGGTATAAATCACAGTAATAACGTGTCAACATCATGGAAAGGCAAAAAGTGAAATAGCCTGTCTCTGAGGCACAGCATTTTGTCAAACCTTGGTCTAAGATGCCTACCCTCTACTCTTAGTAAATGTGAGAGTTTAGAATAAATGAGGAGGGGGGGAAATTAACCATTAGCCCCGATCTCTTCTTCATTTCAGTGAACTGAATTGTGTACAAAACAATTTTGAAGAGCAGATTATAATGAACCTTAAGAGGCTGTTTCTAAAATTGGTTTGATTTTGTCTTTTTACAGGGATTTCATGGAAGGAAATAATCTTTGAATAAATTATTTTCCTGAAAGAAGAGATTGCTAACCCCTTTTTATCCTCAGTTGAGGCAAAGTGAAAGTATAAAATCTATTATACACCTTGAACGCTAATTAACTGACAGGCTGTAACTGCAGTCACCACTTGCTCATAGTGGGCTGAACTGACCCTTTTACATAATCCTTTTCGCTGCTTAATGTCACATGCAGTTTTTAGTTCATGTTCTGCTAGAATATGGTACAGCTGAGGCAGAAATTACAGTGTTATTGTGAAAGAGGGAGACAAATAATTTGAGAATGGGGCAACTTAGTAGCAGTTCAGAAGACAAACGATAGATATTAAATAGCAGTTAAATGATTTTTGTTAAGGTTTTCTCCTTTTTGTTTTATTTTGTAAATGAAACTAAGTTCTTGCTCATTTGAAAAAAGGAGTCCTCTGGGAAATAAGAAATCAAACATGCTGATGTTAATAACGCATGCAGTAGATTTACTGTTGGAATCTGATCCAGTGGGAGAAGCAAATGTTACATATTAAAAGCTATTTTTCTAAAGTGATGTAAGAAGAGTTTTTGAAGATTAAGATTAAGGAAGAAATAGATAAAAGGTCAAAGGCCAACATTTGATAAGGCTACCATAGATGAAAACATTCCTCAACAGCAGTCCTGCATTCAGTTTATCGGTGTGAATTTTTTAAAAATGTGTGTTATATTTGTAAATTTTCTCCCACTACATATCTCTTCTGGCTTTACATTACACTCCAATTATAGCGGCATCATCAATAGGTGCAATTTGCCTCTAGTATATTTCCTGTCAGACCACGCTATGCCAGAAAATGTACCTTAGACATGTATTGCCCACCTTGTGGGGCTAGGGTAAATTTTCCAGCATAATGTGGGTCTCATTTAATTTGAAGGAAGAAAAGGAATAGTCCAGTTATCAGGACACTAAGCTCTGACTTGGTAGACTTGGGTTCAAGTGCCTGCACCTCCACAATCTTCCTGTGTGGCCTTGGTAAGTCGCTTAGGTTATTGACACTGCTCACATCAGCGAGCCACCTGTGTCAGAAGATTCGGGCTAGTAGTGCTTGCACTAGCGCTGTAAAAGCAGCCGTGTAGACATCATTTAGAAGTTGTCTCGGGCTCTGAAGCTCCAGCCCAAGCCACGACTGTCTACACCACTGTTTTTAGAATGGTAGTGCAAGCCCCACTAGCCTGTCTCTCTCAGTCCAGGCTGGGAGCCTCGCTGCTGCGTGCAGTCCACTGGCAGTATAGACGTACCTTCTGGAACAGATTCTCAATGGTATTTATTTAGGTGTCTAAAGATGCATATATGCAGCTAATGGGATTTACAGAAGCACCTGAAGTCAATTATTTCAATGACACTTCTGTAAATCCCACTAGGTGCATATTTGAACCTTCTGGTACCTCAGTACCTTTAAAAATCTGGCCCTTAGTCTCTCTCTACCTCATTTCCCATCTGTAAAATGGGGATACAGGTACCTTAGATAGATGTGATTTATGGATAAGTCCCTCTATAATTTAATGCATATCTTGGGAAATTTCCTATCTGAATACTCTCATTTAAGTCAAAGGGGCTTCTTGTGGAGCATGAACTCATAGTGAGTAGTAGCTGTCAGAATCTGGCCTTGTTGTTGTTTACTTATGATTCTTTAATCCTTATTCTCCTGTTTTAAAATGTTTCAGTCCTCAAGTGAGGGAACAGAATCAGTATGACATGGCTTAAATAATAAATTGCACACATATAAAAAATAGCAAATAGACAAAGGTAACTGTTCAAAAACCATCCTTTGCCTGGAAATTGATTGCCCAAATTGTTTAGTAAATACTTAGAAACAACAAATGCATTTGCAGAAATCCAGGTTGATACCTTAATGATTTGCAAACGGGGCAGGGAGGGAAGAACTAAATTTGTTTTTTCAGACAGCTGTAAGTAGCTGATTTAAGTAATATGTTAGCTTATAGTAAGCTTCAGATCCATACCAATCGGTCTCATTCAGTAATATTATAAGAGTATATTTTCCAAAGGCCAAATCCTGAAGTACTTGTTATTCAGGCATAAGTCCTGCTAACACAAATGGCCCTTAGATGTGAATAGTTCTTGAAAAATCAGTCTGGTATTTTCTGCAGTCAGATACATGGGTATTTTCTTTCATCCTCTATTTTTTCTTCAACAAACATACTTAATGCGGGGAGTGAAAGGAGAAAAAAAACAAGCCATTCTTCCATTTGTGTTCCCCTGTGTCCTCATTCCAGTGTCTCATTATGTCAGTGCAGTACAGGAACTTACTTCATGCTCCTTCCTTTGTCCTTCAGGGCTCAAGTGCCATAGACCAACTGCAGGTTTTTATTAGTTGTCGGCAACAATTGACCTGTTGTTTATTTTCTCACTTTTGCGGGGAAGGAAGTGGTTGGCATTCTAAGGTGCAATATGTACACTAATGCTATCCTCTAACAGTGTTCCGTAAAACCAGGGAAAGTAGAGGCATCATCAGCTTACATTGGTATAGGAAAGGCAGTCTCATCACTAATGCAGTTCTTTGGAGACAGTTCTGCCACCTATTTCTATGCCCTAGTCAAAGATAGAAATAGAATACCATGTAAAAAGCACATGGTACACTAGCCATTGTGCTGTTTCTTTTTCTGATTAAAAATGCTCCTTCCACTGTGTCCATTTTTCACATTCAAACTCCGATACATCTTCAGCCAAACACCGACCACAACTCTGAGCATGGCTGTATGTTTTGAACGCTCTTTGGGCAGATGTTCTGCTGCACATGTGGGAAGGAGGTGCATTAATTGAAAATGTCAGCATATGTCACCAAATATAGTAGTAATTCATATTCAAGACACTCCGCTACATGTGGGGAAAAAAGAGTTTGGATTTGAAATGAAGAAGGCAACAATGTGGTGTCTTAATGTGAAAGTTAGTTAACCTTATTATGTTCATTTCCTAGCCATTTGTATGTTGTATGGAACACACTGATGTTTATGGGGGGCTATTCAGAGATCCCTGTTTTATTAGTTACACTTAGTAGTTCTGAGAGAGCTCTCTTGTGCCTTGGGTCTAATGCGGCCACCAGGAGGTTACCCTGTGGCCACGACAGCGTCCTGAGCGATGATGGGGGGGAGGGGTGTGGCAAAGCATCGGCCCCTTCCCCTTCCTCCCTGTTGCCCCTGGAGGTGCCACTCTGCACGTCTCTGGAGACAGGTGGGGCACAATGCTGAAGGAGCAAGGTGAATTCTCTACCTGTGTGGGGGATCGGGGGCTTAGTGGGGCTCGGACTTCAGCCCTGGGGTGGTTGGGTGGCGGGGACTTAGGGAGCCTGGCTGCAGATTAGGAGTCCAGCCATGTGGCTTCAGACTCCAACCCCTGGCCGCGCAGCAGTGGGCTCCAGTCCCTGGCTCTGGCCGCGTGGCACTGACCCCCCAATCCCGCCGGTGGCCGCTGGCCCCAGGCGCTGACCCCATCCGTGCGCTCCAACTTTCAGCCCTAGTCACTGACCCCGGCCACCAACCCTGAGCTCCAGCAGCTGCTGGCCCTGGGTGCAGATCCCCGGCACTAGCCTTGGGCTCTGGCAGGTGGTGGCTCTGGATGCTGACCTCTAGCCCTGGCTGTGCGGCAGCAGGCGCAGACCCCAAGCGCCAGCCCCACACCCCAGAGGCAGCCGACCCCCAGCCCTGGCCGCTGACCCCAGGCACTGCTCCTGGATGTCAACCCTGGGTTCCGGCAGGTGCTGGCCATGGGTGCTGATCCCCAGCCCTGGTAATGCGGCAGCAGGCACCAACCCCAGGCTCTGGCGGGTGCTGGTCCAGGACACTGAATCCTAGACTTGGCTATGCAGCAGCAGGCATGGACCCCAAGCACCGATCCCCAGTCACACAGCAGCAGGTGCCAGCTCCAGGTGCCGACCCCAGCTGCGTGGCAGTGGGTGCTGATCCCCAGCCGTGGGCACTGATCCCCGGCCCTGGCCACACAACTGCGGGCGCCGACCCTGGGCTCCAATGGGTGATGGCTCAGGGTGCCGACCCCCCAGCCCCAGGCGCCGACCCACACCTCCAACCATGCGGTGATGGGGGCACCCATCCATTGCCCCTGGCCTCTGCTTCCTCAGCCCCCACCCCTCCATCCATCCTCCTTGACCCCCACTGCCTCACTCCCCACCCCTCCATCCAGGTCTTAGTTTGCCAAGATTTACTGTGAAAAGTGATATTAACAAACATACAAATATCACTTTTCACAGCATTATTTTTATTATTGAGTCCACAAAAATAACCTACATAAATAAATTACAATTATCTGGATGTGTGTATACATGCATATTTATTTGTTTGTCCTCAAGTTAATAAGTATTTTAGGAAAAAGTGTCAGTGTGGCCAGCAGCAAGAGTTGGTGGCTGCACTCTGAAGCCACCAAAATTTTTATTGTGAGAATCCCAGGTAATGCCTGATTGCATGGTGCCCCCTCACTTAAATTAGTCAGAGTCTAAACTAAATTCTATATATTTTTTCATAGTTCTATTCAACTATGCATGATTCTCTCACCTGTTACTTTCCTGGCAAGCACAAAACGAGTACAATATACACTGGGCTTCATTTTAAAAAGCAGCTTTCAATCTGAGGTTACAAAATTGTGGCTGCATCTAGTTGTGGACACAATTTATGGCATATAGATGCTTTGCTACCTGATCTGGGAGTGGAATGAGATAGTTAGGTATGGAAGTGCCATGGATTGCACCTGCAATTAACTCTGGCCAAAATTTGTGCTGTCAACTAATTGCCAAATTGGAGCATGAGGTTCTTTTAAAACTGAGGGCGCTGGGACATATATGTGAGAAAGATTGTGACAGATAAATAGTATGCTGACATGTAAAGATGAGGACAGAGCTGGTGCAAAACACAAGATGGATTATTGAAGAGGAAAGACCCAAGAGAATCTAAAACCATGGCTACATATCCAACTGAGTATCTTGGCTTCAAAAAGATCTCTCTTATATGTGAGCTCCAAGATGCAATAGAAGTTTGAACCAAGCAAATCCCAAAGACTGGACTTTATCTATGGACATATGATAAAGCACTTTGGAAAGAGGGCTAAAGCCAGGTTGTTGGACAGCATAAATGACTGAAGGTACCTAAACAGTGGAAGTCAGCAATTGTTGTTCCTCTTCTTAAGACTGGCAGGGATCCCTCTTCTCCAGGAAGCCAGCAGTTTGTATCTTTCACTAGTCACTTCTATAAGATAATGGAAAGAATGGTACAATCAAGATTCCTATGGTGGCTTCTAAAAGAAGGGAAGCTAGAACGTACCCAAATGGCATACAGGCCTTTCACTCAACTTTGGACCTCATGGTGGCCTTCTGTCAGCCTGTTATGGATGGATTCTAACTAAAGCCACCACAGTCATCAATAAGAGTCTCTTTTTTTTAATCTCAGTGCAGCATTTGATAGAGTCTGGCATGATAAGCTCTTAGTGAAATTTAGAGAGATGGGAATTTGTGGCTAAAAGTGCCTCTGGATAAGAGATTTGCTACAGTACAGGAAAACAACAGTAAGACTAAATGGTACTTTTTGTGACAAGACCAGTCAGTGTGGGAATTCCTCATGCCTCAGTTTTAAGACCTCTTCTTTTCCTGCTGAGCTCCTCTGAACTGCCAGGCTGCTTGAAATCATATGCATACATGTATGAAATAGCTATATTGGAGAATGAATTGAATGACAACTTGGTAATTGTAATTAGGCAGTGTAGCAGGGTGGTCCCCCCCCTCCTGGATGGAAAGGCTTAAAACAGCCCTGGCAGAGGGCTGCAGCTCTAAAAGCTGGGCTGATTGGGGAAGTAGCCACAGCTGGGCCATGCCCCAATCAGGCCACATCTGGCCTGTATAAAAAGGCTGGGAGCCAGGAGCTCAGAAGTCTCTCTCTGCCTTCAGAGAGAGAAGGGCCTGGCTGCAGCGAGCTAGAGACAGAGTACCTGAGTGGAGCAGGGCTGGGGAAAGGCTGAGGAGCTGGGGAGCTCCAGCCTGGATAGCCCCAGGCTGCGGCCTAGTAGGAGGCCAAGGGGTACTCGGGGTTGCAGAGGGCAGCCCATGGGTAGGCCAAGGCAGCAGGTCCAAACCCAACCTTGCCTGTGATGAGTGGCCTATACTGCAGTCTGCCCCAGGGAGCGGGGGCTAGTTGGTGACTGGCAGTGGCTTTATTCTGAGGCGAGGTAGGGATAGTGGGTGGGGGTTCCCCAGGGAGGGGAGACCCTAGTACTGAGGGGTGTACTGCCAGAGAGCAGCACCCCAGATACAAGGGCACCGGGGTCCGGGAGGGACACGGGGGCCAGAGGACAGGTGGATCACCGGCCTGCAGGGGGCGCTCCAGGATGCTGGAAGAGCTAATTCCCAGAAGAGACCAGCAGGAGGCGCCGCAGGCTTGAGTCCGCTCCTCTACAGGCAGGCAGAGGAACATAAATTCCAGCTGAATCCAGCCAAAAAAAGTCCATTTACTGTACTATTGGATGGAGAAGGTATTGCTGTTGGAGAAGAACCTCGTATATTTTGGAATGACCTTGGCCACAGAACTAAGGTTTGGACCACAAATGTGGCAGTCAAAGCAAAGAAGAGACCGAAACATCTCTGATGTAACTCCAGTACCAATTGGGATTCTTGTATTAGGTCTCTGAAAACAACAATCTCCCAATACTTGAATATGCCTCATCTCTCTAGTCACACATTTGCTCCCAGAAGCCTTGCCAAGACTGACATTGTCCAGTCGTCTGCAGTTCACCTGATAACTGGATCTGTAAGATCTACTCCAACAGCAATTTGTGAGTCTGATGTTCAACCTCTTGAGAATCATAGCAAAGAACAGCTAATTTGGTATGGAAATTGTCTTCATTCTCTAACTGAATGTCATTGTTGAGGAACTGAAAAACCAAATCAAGGCTGAAAGGATTGTCTTGTTTCAAAAGAGGCGTAAAGGCTACTAAAGAAACAGCAGCATTTAATGATGATAGGAAGGTAAGGTGCATAAAGAATCTTGTATGCCCATTAATTCCTCCATGTGAACCTATTTACTTTGGTAAATATCTTTCTTTTGAAACCTTGCTCGAAGGAACACCTGGACTTGGTTCCACTAAGAAAAATGGAAGAAAAGACCATCCAGCAGTGTCAGTGACAAGGCAAACAGATTTATGCGTACACCAGTGGTTCGTCAGACAAATACTTCAAGAATGGTGGTTGTGTGTCTACATCTGGTAGCCTCAATGGAGAGAGTACAAGGAAGAGCATTAGGTCAGGATACATCAATTTGAATTATATGGCTGAAATGAAAGCTATTCTCAGGGCATTCAAAAAGAAAAAAAAAAAGCAGAAATAGAGGTGGATTTTCTCATGATTGTTGACTTGCAAGAAGCAATCCTCAGTTCCTGTTCAAGAAATCAGAATGCTATCAACAATACAGTTCATAAGGAGGCTCGGAGGATCAGAGAGCAAGGCAATAACTTGATTTTTCAATGGATTCCATCACATGTTGGTATATATAGAAGTGAGGGAGCCAAACTTAGAAGATCAGAAACTCGGGTAGGAATGACAATGATCAAGGATATTAACACACTATCAAGGAAAATACTAGCTGAAATAAATGGTCAAAAGATAAAATATCCATAGATTTTATATTAAAGCATCTTGGAAAATGACATTTGCTATCATGAGACTGTGGACAAGACACTCCACAGGAATGAAAACCAATAGAGATGGGACCAAGATATATATTCTAGAAGTTGTGTTGGGAGTAGACTTTAACACCTCACCACGCTTTTGAACATAACATTGCAAGTAAAAGGATGTTCATTGGATCAAGCCCTTCCACAGGACCCTGTACAAGTCACCAAACTCATTCTTGAACTTCAGGGCCTGACATGATTGTGGGACAAGAAAACTGCTGCAATAATGTTAGGACAGATCCTCTTCTGGTGTAAATTGGAATAGCTCTGTGGTGCTAAGATGATTTACACCCTCTGAGGAACTGGTCCATTATTTTTAAATGTTTTCTTGCTAAGGTGCTGTGCCTAGCAAATGGGCTTTTATGGGTGTGGCGTTACAGTCTATATGATTTTATAAAAATATGCTAATGAGCGAATATAATGTAACTGGAATATGCTTCATGCAAAATGTCTCTTGTAAGGTATCATTACAAAGCTTATAATCTACTGAGTGTGATCATCCTATTTGTATAAATGTACCACTCTTGTATCTGAAACTAGAAATATGAAATATAACTTTGAGGGCCTATTGTAATTATGCAAAGTGTGGGCCATTAATGGTGGTTTGGAATCTTGACTCCCATTAACCAGGACAATTGTCTGCAGATGGGTGTGTTTTACCTGTAAGTCTTCCTGTATACGTGTGTGCTGGCAAGTGGGTAATGAAGTCTTGCAGTGACATGTGATCTTGTCACCTGAACTGGAATCCATCTTTAACCTGGTGTCTTTCCATTGAGAAGGAGGGGGTGGGAACCCAGAGAGGGACAAAGGATTCCCGCCTTATGCAAAAGATTATATAAATGGGTGGAACAGAACAAAGGAGGAGGAGCCATCATGAAGAATCCCCTAGCTACCACCTGAGCTGCAACAAGAGCTGTACCAGGGGAAAGAATTGTTTCCAGGCCTGGAAGGTGTCCAGTCTGAGGAAAAACTTACTGAAGCATCTCTGAGGGTGAGATTATCTGTATTCAGTTTGATTAGACATAGATTTGCGCATTTTATTTTATTTTGCTTGGTGACTTACTTTGTTCTGTCTGTTACTACTTGGAACCACTTAAATACTACTTTCTGTATTTAATAAAATCACTTTTTACTTATAAATTGACCCAGAGTATGTATTAATACCTGGGGGAGCAAACAGCCATGCATATCTCTCTATCAGTGTTATAGAGGGCGAACAATTTATGAGTTTACCCTGCATAAGCTTTATACAGGGTAAAATGGATTTATTTGGGTTTAGACCCCATTGGGAGTTGGGCATCTGAGTGTTAAAGACAAGAACACTTCTGTTAGCCGCTTTCAGGTAAACCTGCAGCTTTGGGGCAAGTAATTCAGATCCTGGGTCTTTGTTGGAGCAGACGGGAGTGTCTGGCTCAGCAAGACAGGGTGCTGGGGCCCCGAGCTGGCAGGGAAGGCAGGGGTAGAAGTAGTCTTGGCACATCAGGTGGCAGCTCCCAAGGGGGGTTCTGTGATCTAACCTGTCACAATGGGTTCTCACCAACACATTCTCTCTTAAACACCTCCTTCCTCCCACTAGGCCACAAACTTTCAGCTGAATAGTAAGAGTTGTGGAATAAGGCAAGCTCTGTGAACACTTCGTTATAAAAATGCTAGAGTATTCTACACTAATGCAATAATTATTGTGAACTGTGCCGTTTCGGATTATGACTATATAATAGTGCAGTATGTTTTTTTGTTTTGTTGGGTTTTTTTATAAAGAAATGGGTCAGGTCTGACATACTCACATCTCTAGATAAGTGCACAGTGGTGTTTAGGGTTGGCACCTCTGAAGGTAAGTTGACCTAGAAATGTATGTTATGGCATACATTTAGAAGTTTCCCAGTAAGCATACAAAAAGCCAGGGTACTAATCAGCAAAAGTGCCAGTTTGAGAGAGACCATTTTTATAAGTCGACTCAGCAGAAAATTGCATTTGGTGCGTGTGTGTGTGTTTACTTCTTATAAGAAATTATCATTTTATGATCAGTCTTTGTTCATATATTCATGCATCTAAATTCTCACTCAAGCTTGCAGTGTAAATAGATACAAAAATTCAAGAAGTCAGCTTTGGTAGCTTCAAAGGAGAATTAATAATAATAAAAAAAGGTTATATAACACTGTAATTTTAACAGGATAAAGCTGTGAGAGGTTTCCATAGTAACACAGCTGATAGCAATTGACTTGCCCTGGCATCTGGACATGTTTAGGGCTTATGATGTGACTGCAGGCAATACTAGAAGATTAGATTAAAAACATGATTGATATAAAGTTCAGAAATAACACAGCATCCTTTTGTTAGGAAAAAAATACAACCATTTCCAATGAAGTTTGTGCAATTCTGGAGTGACAATTACAGGCTTGTGAAAGTTGCTAATTGAGACTCTGTCTACATTATTATGTGTAAACTATTTTCGGCTATAGCTGTAGCCAAACATGACTGTAACATGCTTTGTGTTCATACACAATACTGTTGCAGACTGGGTTACCCCCACATTCAGAAAGCATGCTAAAATTTTGCAAAAGAAGGTAGATTATATAGCCTGTCTTTAAATAATCCCTGTCCACAGCTGTGTCTACCTTGGTGTTAAAACTGTGCATGCTACAATAGAACTGGAAAACAGCTAGGAAATGGTTGTCCAGAAAAGTTCTGGAAGAAATGTACTTGTCATCTGTTTTCCAACAGGTCTTGCAGTTAGTACAGTTTTACTCCTCCTGTCTAGAGGGCCTTAGTGTTAAATCCTATCTACACTGAAGAAAATACCAGGTATGGGGAGCCAGTTACATCATAGTCATTTTTTTAACTCAGTTAAAACCTAACACATCTGAGTACCTTGTGAAAAGATCTGAGGCCCCTATTCAGCAAAGCACGTGATCACATTCTTAACTTTTAACTTTAGGCATGTGTTTGAGCCCCATTGAATCAGACCTTAAAGTACGTTGTGGGTATGTCTACACTAGAAACACTACAGCAGCATGGCTACAGATGCGCCGCTGTGGTGTGGACAGTTACTACAGCAATGGAAGAGGTTCTTCTGAGAGACTTAACTATGTTTCACAGGGCGTGAAATTTTTCACAGCCCTAAGCAATGTAGTTAAGCCAACCTAACTTTGTAGTGTAGACCAGCCCCCGGTTAATTGGGAAACACAATACATTCTGTGCAACAAGATCTCTTTCTGCACAGTTCACTTAAATGAATCACTGTCCAATGGCATCAAAAAGAGTCTCTCATTTTTGAGAAATCCCAAGAGGAAAATATGAATTAAATGTTGTTGGGTTATGGGGAGGGGAGGGGAAGACAGTTGTAGCCAGCTATAGGAAAAGTTTGAGATTGCTGTAATCCAGAAGGTCAGCAGTACTCTGGGGAAGGTGCTTATCAAAACATTTTCAAAGCTAACATTACCATGAGAATAACCATAAAAAAATAATAATGGAGCTCTTCAAATTCCCAGCATGATAATGGTGATGAAGAGGGAGGAAAGGATTAATTTTCTTAGTTCTAAGACCATGCTGACTTGTTGCTCTGATGCTGTGTTGTAATAAGAATGGTTTGTTTTGCCAGACAATATCTGAATAAGCTTCCATATATTATGCCATTAAGCTTCAGCTATTCATTTTGTTGCATCCAGTACATGCCCTGCTTCCATTAAATTTTATTAATGCATACTTTTCTGTTGCCCAAAACTCTAAATTAATGTGCTGACCATATTTCCTTTTTAGCAGGAGACTGTCACAGCAGGTGAAAAGGAGACAACTGGGATTGCTGAGGAAGGGAGTGAGGTAAATATGAACAGCCGTAGGAGGGTATATGTTCTTTAATATCTCAAGAAAAGTGTCACAAAGTTGTGTGTGTTGGTTTTTTGTTTCCGTGTTATGAATATGTGCTAGCTAGAACATCTGTCAATTCAGCTGAGACCTATTTTAGAACCTATCTGTTGCAGTAGTATACTACAGGGAAACTCCACTATAATGCGCCCCCTGATAACACGAATTTGACTATAACGCGATCATAAGATGGCTCCCGCCGCCCCAAGCGCGCCAAAAAAAAAAAAAAGCACCGGCCGGTGCCCCCCCGAAGCACAAAAAAAAAAAAAAAAAAAAAAACGCCGAAGCACAAAAAAAAAAAAAAAAACCCGCCCGGAGCGCCGCCAAAGAAAAACAAAAAAAGGAACGTGCCTTCCCCACTGCCTCTTCCCCTCTACCCTTGCTTCTCCTTTTGGCGGGAAGAGCCATTCTCCTCCCCAGCTGCTCCTCACTCGTCCTCTGCCCCTTGCACATCTCCCCTGCTCTCTGCCCAAGAGAAATTGACCGGCTTGAAACTGACCGGCTTTAAATGGTAAACTTTTCGTAACCCCGCTATACCGCGACCCCGCATTTATCGCGATCAAATTTTTTGGACCCCAATCATCGCGTTATAGCGGGGTTTCACTGTATCATAAATATTTTAGGACAGGTAAGAATGTGGTTATGTGGTAGAAGGTGATATAATGTTGTTTCTATTGACATTCAGAATGAACAGAAAATATGCTGCCATGGAGTTTGAATGGCATTAACACTTCCTGTGGATTTGTTTGTCTGGACACACTAATTGTGTCTTTTTAAGAAAAAATTGCTTTCATTCATCATTCCATTTTTCTAGCATGCTAAGCCCTAAACTGAAACAGAAGTTAGAATATAATTATCTTACAATTTTATTTTCTAAAGCACAAATTGGGCATTTCATTAGATATGGTTAAAAACAACTAAATAAAAAGTTTAATGAAATATTGAATTTCTCTTTAAGACCAATTACCCTTTGATCGACTGTTTGTTTTAGGTTATGTTCTCATATGTATGAGAGAACATATACTATTTATTCTGGATCCTTGTTTACTAAAATGCAACCTTGACAATGCATTTTAAATTCTGGTGAGAGTAACATGAGGATTTCAGCACTAGTGACTGGAAATTAAATTCAGAAATAGGAAAAAGGATTGAAAAATAAGGAAACTGTAAACTCCGGTAACTCCTCAATTTGGGTCCAATCCTGCAAGATGATAACTACCTCTCTTTTTATAAGTTTCTGAACTCTGGTATGTAAGTATTTGCTAAAATATCATAGACCGATTCACTACTCATTCTGGTTTTAGATGATTGTAACTCCAATGGGCCAAATGCTGCTCTCAGTTATGCTGGTGTAAATGTGGAGTAAATCTACTACCATCAGTAAAGTTACTCCAAATTTATGCCAGGGTAACTGAGGGTAGAATTTGGTTCATTGACTTCACTAGAGTTGCTACTGCTTTACATTGGCGTGAATGGAGAATCAAGCCCTGAAGTGTAATGCTGATTTTTTTCCCATTTAAACAGAACATTATAGGCCCGATTCACCATTGCATTATTCCAATTTTACACCAGCGAAGCTGCATTGAAATCAATGGAGTTACACAGGCATGACACTGGAGTAATATAGTGGTCAATCAAGCCCTACTTCTTTAAAACTGAGGGTTGAAATAATACCAAATACACCACCATCTTTCTTCTAGAGCATTTGGCTTGTCACTCTTGATATGTCTGTTCCAGTATCTTGTATTCAAGAAATCCCTTACTGTCCACAAAGTGCAAGCTGACTAATGTCTTCAAAATGTAACTGTTCATCAAGCTCTCTAATATAGTGTATATGTAAACGCAACCTCTCTTGCATGGCACATTCATCCCTCACACATATGCATCAAATCTCATATTTAAATTGGCAATATTTGTTCAATGCATAACAGCTGCGAAACAGTATCCATCGAGTCTTGTATCCTGCCTTCAGCAGAAGGTGGTATGTGATGCTTGAGAGAGAAACCCACGCACTCTCACCATTATTTGTTTAGCCAATTGTGCAGTTCTGTACATGGGAAATCCATCCAGACCTCTGCAGGCAATGGATGTATTCCCTAAAGCATGAGCTTTAGTTCCCCATAGCATTACATTAGCTTGCTTAGCTACAATTATAATTAATTATCATAAAAATTATCCAGTCCCTTTTTAAATCCAGCCATTGAGGCCAATCTTAAGTTAGTGAAAACTGGCATGCACCATTCAAGTCAAACATTATGGACTAGATCCTATTAACTCATAGACTTCCCCCAGCAGTAAATACCTTGGGCCGTGTTTCTCCTCTTACTTACACCTCTTTTGTATACAGGAGGGTTTGTTTACAATATGAAATCAGGTAGCATATGTAGATATACAAATACCTGTATTATTCACCACTGCTATCTAGGGTGAAATCATGGTCCCAGTGAAGTAAATGGGAATTTTGCCATTGACTTAAATGGAGGTAGGATTTCATCCTAAATAGCTATGGGGCTAATCCAAGATTTTGAGATATGATAGAGAGAAATGGTTTCATTTTTGCCACTTACCCTGGTAATATCGACAAAAACCCATATTTATGATTTTCTTTCTTTTCTTGTTATAGTCTGTCACAAGAATGAATTATCATTCCATTTTGATGCATGCTGTACATACGGTGACTTATGACAAAGGGCTGTCAGAGTCTGACTGTTTCAGTGTACTGTATTTAGGACTGATATTTGTAAAATTAGAACACACTTCCTTCATGGAAAATGGACTGCACAAATCCAATAAATAGAAAAGAAGTGTTGATTCTGATCACATCAGATAGCAGGATCAATTTCTGTAGAATTTTGTAGAAGCATAGTGTATAAAATCAATCTAATATGCACTGCCTCCCCCATCTCTCCTCCATTAGCTTCTCTCTGGGTTTTTACAACTATTGTTTATTTAAATCTCTTATTGAAGCAAGACTGCTGAAATCGGTAGTACAATGAAGGCCTGACCTGATGTCTTTACTCACAAGTCCCATGATGTTTGCTGGTATAATTTGATCTGGCTGCCCGTTAAAGCTGTGTATACTTGATTCTGTGTCAAATGCAATTAAAATTAAAGTCTCTCTATAAATTCACACAATATATTTTAGCTTTTCTTATCTTCTGTAAAGAAAATTGGAAAGATTTGTTTACCAGTCTCATTAAGAGTTAATGATGGCAAGGACCAGTGTAATGTCCAGCAATGCTGGCAGCCAACTCAGATTGGATGTGATCAACCTTATCCATGAAGCAGATATCTGATCTGAGGCAACAAGGATTATCAGACTCTTAGCCACCAAAGCCAATTCTGCTAAATGCAACTTGTTAGATGCAGTGGTGGAGGGGAAAGTGAATCATTTTTACCCCCAATTTCACTATGGCATGATAAACAGAAATACCATAATGAAGCTGCTTGGATGTGGCATATGAGTTTTCTATTTGCCGAGCCCCCAAAGCAGATGACACTAGCTGGGAAGGGGATGTGGCCAGGGCATCCATTCATTATGTTCCATGGACAGCTTTCACTGCTGGGTTCCTATAGAGCCGCAGCCCTGTTGAAAGTGGCCCTTCTCCAGCCGAACCCATGTGTAAAGTGCAGTGTAGACCCATTCTCCTCTCTCCTAGAGGCAGATCCTCCAGCAATGCAGCTTTAAGGCAAATGAGCCCTCAAACTCTGCTCTAAAACTTTTTTTTTTATTGTAGTGTGTGTTTTATATCTGTGCCCAGTAAGGAGCCATCCCGATATGCAGCCGTATGCCTTTAATCCATTTTTATTTTAGTTAATGCCTTAGGAAACCCTCCCTGTAGAAGTAACTTTTGTCGATGCCACTAAGTATACCAAGGAAGCATCATAACAGGTTTTTCCCATCTTTAATCATAAGGTGCAGAATAGCATCTAACAGCATGAGTCTCTTTGTATTTACTTTGATGTAAATACAGAGACACTCCATTGAAATCAGTGGCATTACCTTGGTATAAAACCAGTGTGGGATCATAATAAAGCCCACTGCATTGTCTAATGGATCTAAATAAGCGAACTGATGCCAGTTTATATCTATCTATCAATCAATCAAAGCCTGGAGCTCTTTAAAGTGGCCTGGGTACAGTTGATGAATAGCTGTTGTCCAGAATGATGGATGTGGCTGAACAGTTTCTATTTTCTGTTGGCTGTAGATGGTAGCTATAACTGAAGATGCAGGTGCAGTTGAAAATGCTGTTGTAACTGAAGCCTGTGAAGGTGCTGCTGCAGCTGTAACAGCTGATGAAGGTGACAAACCTAAAATAGAAGAGAAGGAAGCAGTGGTGGCTCAGGTAAGATGTTGTCGGGATGCTTTCTGAAGCACTACACAAGAGAAAATATTGGACTGTTCAGGTCTCCTGGCCTGAGTTACCACAACACCCTTTCTCAGGAGAGCGATGACTTATCTGTCCATATTGGCCCCCATTCTGCTTTAAGTGACACTGGTATGAAGTAGCACCACTGACTTCAATGGAGCTATGCCAATTTATACCAGCTGGGAATCTGGCCCAGTGTGCCAAAAATCATTTCTGATGGCTTTACAATTGATAGATACTTCTCAGATGTGTTCTGGGGTTTATAACAGGCTCAATTAATCCTAAAGATAAGCAGAAGCTATTTCATTCCATTAGCTATAAATCTGGAGAGCAGTGGCTTGTTAAACAGAGCTTTGAGACTCTTCAGATGTGTTTTTTATCTAACTGCTCTTTTTTTCCCCAATGATAAATAAGATCAAGTGCACTGGTGTTCAGAGATCCTGAGCACATGTAATTAGTCAATAGGAGTGGTGAGTGCTCAACGGGGGAGATTTTCAGAGGCACACAGGGTAGCAAAGGCCTAACTCCCACTTATTCCCACTGGGAGTTGGGTACCAAACTGCCCTTTGTGCCTCTGAAAATCTCCCTCTACACCCTCCTGGCACCTGTGAAAGTTAGGCCTTGAATCCCATGCAACTCTAGAAGAAATAAATTGCAAGGATATTCTAGTGTGTGGTCAGGCTGGCTTCCAGCTTTTCAGCAACTGGAGACCAAAGAAAAGACCCCAAGTGGTACTCTGGCACTCTAGGGATCAAGGACTTCCATGTCACAATTACCTTAGGCTCTTCAGATCTGTTTGTTTCAATCACGCTCCTGTTGTCTCAAGCTCTTCAGGTTGTGGATTGCTTTTTGTTATGTGCTTATGCAATGCCTCACACAATGAAGTTGAGGCCCCTAGGTCCTACCACAGTACAAATAATTAATAATAATCAGAACAGTCCCTGACCCAGCAATACAAATTCTCTCTTTATGTAGGGTTCGGGGGTATTTTTAACCCAGACTATATAAAATAAACAATTGATAGACCTGGTTATCCTCTGTTCTACCTGCTTCCCCATGGGGGGTTGGGAGAAGAGGTACAGATTGAGATTTGGGAAACTCATTTACACAACCTCTCCCACACACACACATTAATGAACAATGCTACAGAATTGGGGGAGAGGTATTTCCCTTGAGCACCAGGCTGAATTGATATGTTGGCCAGGTGAATAGCTGGCCAATGCGGTCTTTAGCAGGTTGCACACCCCAGACAGCTGCCTAAAATCCTATCTGAATAGGGCTCTTATATTAACATGATTGTAATGAGCTTCACCTGGTCTCTTCTGTCGTTTATGCTGGTGTAAATCAGGGAAAACGTGAATTGGTGTTTAAACTATTGCAAGTGAATATAGTGTGCCTGATTTTGATCTCCCACAAAATTTACACTAGTGTTACTTCACTGACGTAAGTGGAGTTACTTCTGATTTACAGCAGTGTTATGGCCTGATCCAAAGCACTTTGAAGTTAGTGGAAGTACTCCCATTAATTTCACTGGAAGTTGGACAGGGGCCTAAGTGAAAACAGAATAAAGTGCAGAGTTTTTTTTTATCATCTGCTATGGTGACAGTTATAATCCATAGGGAGTAAGATAGAGAATTGACATGGGGAGGAATGGAGACCGGCAGTCACAAACTGGGAGGATATTATCCCCTGGATGCACTAGCATAGTTCTCGTCAGTGAGAAGATCAGCTGTGCACGAGAGGAAAATACATCCGTATTTTCTCTCATAAACAGAAAAGCAAATAAATAAAAGTTTTGTTTCATACTTTTTAGAAATAAAAACGAGGAGTCCTTGTTGCACCTTAGAGACTAACCAATATATTTGGGCATAAGCTTTCGTGGGCTATAACCCACTTCATCAGATGCATGGAGTGAAAAATAGAGTAGGCAGGTATAAATATACAGCACATGAAAAGATGGGAGTTGCCTTACCAAGTAGGGGGTCAGTGCTAACGAGGCTAATTAATCACGCTCATAACATTTCTCTCTTTTTCTGTTGTTGTTTTTTTCCAGGAGAAAGTCAGCAGCATCCCTTCACTAGTAATAGAGCCAGCATCAAACAACGAAGGGGAGGGAGAGGAGCATGAAGTCATAGTGAATGAATCCGAAGATGTTGTGAAAGACGTTGGGACTCAGGGCATTGAAAGTGATGCCAGTGAACCTTCCCAGGTTGTAAGTGAGCAGAAAACCATTGAAGAAATCCAAACTACATCCTCTGAAGAACAGCCTGTGTCAGCGGATGATGCAGCCCATGGAATGCCACCTGGCTTTCTCTTTAAGGTCTACTTGAGTATTTAGTCACTCTTATTTTAAACATTCCTTTAAACCTAGCATCAAGTGTAAGTAAGTATATCCAGGGGCACAGTTTATTTAGGCTGACAGCTATGTGGTTAAACAGCAAAAATGTCAAGCTGTTTTTCCTTGAATTGTTTTTTCTACATAAAGGGGGAAATAAAACTTTACTTGTACTGTTCTTTATGTGCAACATGATCCTGTAGAATTATGGCGTTCAGGCAAATGTGCAAGTACACTAATCTAATCAGAGCAGTGAAAATATTGTAATATGTTGGGAGAATTTCTATGGCCTGCATTATGCAGCAGGTTAGACTAGATTATCAAAGTGTTCCTTTCTGGCCTGAAAATCTACCAGTGCAATCATGGCCCCGTTGAAGTCAATGAAACTTTTGCAATTGACTTCAATGCAACCAAGATTCCACATATTATTAGAGTAGCTTTTAACGTGATCATGTCGAAAAGCATTATATTTTAGTGGGCAGGTCTGAGAAATTCTGCCTTAAGTGTTTGTTGCCTGCCAAGAACCTTTGTGTTTCTTGGTTCCCAGGTACCTGATATTTCTTATTTCAGAATGATTGACTAGTAGATAAGCTGAGCGAAGATGAATGAAGTTCATGTGCTCTGTATTATAATTTGGATAGTTCAGTGTAACAAGTCCTATAGCAAGCCATGGTTATCCCCAATTATTTTGGATTGTTTTTTTCTGTTCTCATACACAAATGTTCTTTGCAAACTTCAAAAATAACAGGTCAGAGTGAGTTGTCATGTGACTATGACTTAAGACACACTGACAGTGTTCCTCTATTTTTCACCAAACTCTCGTGAGTTAAGTGAGAATGCACATTACCATTCCTGGCTTTGCTGCAGTGATGCCATGGGATTAGTTGCCATCAAGGAAACTAGAATAGGGTATCTACTTATGGAGATGGAATTATTTAGTTAAAGAAACAGTTTAGCTCTGCAAACAGATTATCTTGTCAATAATTACTAGTTGAAGTGAGAAATATCATAGCCCTAATTTACCAGCAAACAAGAGTGCTTTCCAGTCCACACAGCAGGATTCCCATTACCCACACCTTTAACTGACCACTGGAATTATACCATTTTCCTCACTATTATTTACAGGGAGGATTGCTTCAGGAATAAGATCAAAAGCCCAGAACCACAGATATCACTAGGGCATGAGCATCACTCTAAGTCCCTACTCAGTTTGCCTAAGCTAGGGTGGCCAAATCCTTTCACCCTTCCTCGGGAAAGCCTCCAATGATGCCATTCTATGAATAAGGACAGCAGGATTTGCCCAAGCAGCAGTACTTATGGGATGTTGCAGCATCACCGATCCTCCAGATCCCTGTGAGCTGAGGGGACCCACCTGTCATTGAAGGAATGAGTGAATACGTTCATATTTAATATGTGAATTTCTTCCTGGAAGAGAATAGAAAAACATGGAATTAACAGACATAGCAAACAAAAAAAAATTGAGTGTATGTGCAATGATATCAGTTGAAAGAGAGGCAATGCCATGGCAGTGTGTTTGAGAGTTTGAGAGCACAGTACAGGTGCACATTGTTAAATGTGAGTCGCGAAAGAGATAATTTGTTTCTACTTAATTTTTCTTAGTACTTTCCCTAGATGACATCCTCATGTTTTTTATTTTTTTCTTCAGGTTGAAGCACTACATGATTTTGAGGCCGCTAATACTGACGAACTTAACTTAAAACGAGGAGATACTGTACTAGTAATCCCTTCTGAGGCCACAGATGACCAGGTAAACAACCGAGGAACCATTTCTTTTGCTATTTTTCTTTTCCTGGAGATATTTCTAACAGTCTAGAGTTGTTAACAAATGCAGTCATTTAAAATGTCACTGTTAGAACATACGAAGACTAAAACTGTCTTTACTTCATTTTCATCTAAGAGTAAAAGGCAATGTTGATTATAACCTGGAAATGCAGTAGACGTATTTATGGTATGATTTAACCTTCATTATAGGCCAACATTTTTCTAGATTTAATTTGGCTGATTTAAATCATGGTTTTACTTCTCACACACACACACACACACACACACACACACACACACACACACACTCATTTACACATAGTAGATGCATACAAATAGTGCATTAGGTCACTATAAATCTTGTTTTAACATTGCAGCAAAATTGGTAGTCTATTGTCTGGAGCTTATACATATAGATTTGAACAGATCAGATCAGTACAAATTAGGCCATAGAGCATTATGCTCACAAATTGTGTAACCTTACAACCAATTTATGTGTAGTAACTCTGTAGTTTTAACTCTTCCCTCTGGAAGTCTAAATCTCCTACAGTATTGGTTCTGGAAATATCAACTTCTACTAATCCTGCAGTTTCCTACCCAGGCAAAAGACCTGGCAGCCAAACCTCCAGTGGTATAGGCAGAGGCGTAGCGAGCGCCCTCCGTACCCTCCGACCGGAGGGGGCCCCGCAAGGAAGGGGGTCCCTAAAAGTGGCAAAATAAATACCACATTCCAGTTTCTGCATTGTAAGGGGCCCCGCCCGGACATATGTTCGGAGGGGGCCACGTTCGGAGGAGGCCACGTTCTTTGTTGCTACGGCCCTGGGTATAGGCTGTGGAGGACCAGGCCCCCCAAAAAGTGTTCATGTTGTTGATAAAAGATTGGCAACAGAGCTTTAATTTTGTTGGAACATGCAAAGATGTTTTAATTTCATTTAAATGTTAAACATTTGCAATACCACAATAAAATGTTTTTTAAATAGAAGACACAATTTTATACTCTAAACTTTGGCCTCATCTAATGCCCATTGAAGTCAATAGAAAGACTCCCGAAGGACAAGGCCGAATGAGATCATTGCTCCAGATCACAATTTGATTTGAACAAAAAGCTTTCTTCAGCTTTGCTTGAAACATAGATCTACCCCCGCTTCTTCCATAGGCAGTGGAGAAATGATTTTACCTTTTCAAAGGGTTCAAGGAAGGTACTGCATCTATTTTACCAAGCTTCTTACTGTTGGGTAGTTCCCCATTGGTAGGGGACGATATGAAGAACGTGCCTCTATTTCTGTCATTTTGAGGCCTGATCCTGCAAGTAAGTAGTGCTGGGAATATTCCTTACCACTCTAAATAATCCTATTGTCTTCTATGGGACTCTTCAGAATGCTAAGCACTATTCCTGACAGCACGTTTGCAAAATTGGGTCCTCCTAATACTCCTTTTAAGAAGTGCTAATGTTATCAACTGATCTCTTGCTTTAATATATAAGCAGGATAAGTTATCTGTTTTACATTTCTAGTATACTGTACTGGATGCTTTTTCAGCATGACCCTACCAGCATGACCTTTATTCTTCTTATAAAGCTAGATTCTGCTATCCTGATTCAAGTTGAGTAGTACCTTATTCCATGTGCAGTCCCATTTACTTCAATGGCATTATTCACAGAGTAAGGTACTAAATGTGAGGATGACAGAATCAGGCTCAAAGCTACTTAGGCCCTTAGCTTCCATTGAAGTCAATAGACGTTAGGCACTGAAATACTTCTGAGGCTCTGGGCCATATTCCTTAGCTCTTTTTTCTTGGAGTATTAAATATAAGCTTAGTCTTTTCTGGGCTAATCTATAAAGGTATATTATTCTCTTGTTGTTTGCATGTAAATCCCATTAGCATTAATTGGAGAAAATTGTGTGTATTGATGGAGAAAATATATTCATGTTTCTGAATTCAGTTCGCATCTATTATTATTCAGTGCATATTTACCCTTCATGTTTATCATCATTGTTAAACTTAATATAATACCACAATGTACACTAGTGAAGGACAAAAAAGATTGAGTTTTTTCTTTTTTTTATCTCAGCTGTTCACTTTTCTTCCTTCGAAAGTGGCCTGTCTAAAGCCATATTTCTTGTATATTTGGTAGTATCGATTCATAGTTTCAGATCATATCAAACAAGAACACTTTGTGCTTGTTTGATTCTGGTGACTCCACTTTTTCTAATATACTTGAGTTGAATTGATTAAGATAAGTTCTAGTCAGCACCTGTTCCTAGCAGAATCTGCCTCCTCCTATGATCAGGAAGCTGTCATTTACTACTGCTCCTTCCATCTCAATCATGCCACATGCTTGAAAGATATTTTCTCAGTTAAATTTACCCTGGTTTATTTCACTGCCAGTCTAAAATGTTGTCATTCTTACCTGCTTCAGTGGTACTCAATCCTGATTAAATTAGAAAGCCATTTCACCCCTGACTAGAAGCTTCAGAAAGCCATTGAATAATCACAATTTGATGTAATTTTGTGTTGTGTTGAAGTTTTATCAAAAGCATTCAACCTCTACATGTACACCCTGAGAAAATAATCCCAATGCAATATCAGGAGTTTCCACCATGTCTCGTTATTTTGTGACTGTCTGGATCATATTCTTAAAAACAGCCCCTAATTTGGGACCTACACTATTCTGGATTCAGTTAAGTGTGCCCACCATTTTGCAAGTACAGTTACTTGTAGGCAAAAATGATTAAAATTAAATGGCCAGGATACAGACACTTGCATATGCAGATAAGGCACCTCAATCCCTTTGTGGATCTAGCCCTAAATCTTAACATCCAGATGTTAGAGCTCAAAAAACTCCACTTAGCTGCCCGCTAACCTTGAAGGCACTTAGGTTTCTGTCAGTTGAAGTCCCCTACGTGACTACATTTCTGGTTGTGTGCACAACCACCTGACACCCACTGTCTAATCCCCCGGCCACAATTTCGCCTGAAGGGCCTGATTTGGTGGACTTGCTCAGAGACTGCCGGAGTGCATCTCTATCGGATTGGGCCCCATACAAAACACAGTAGAAGGATATTGTCCTCTTATAGCCCATAGCCCGGTGGTTTGAGTAGTCCCACACAATATGGGAAGAGTCATGTTCAGATCTCACCTGTCCCTATCTGAGGTGGAGCAGGCACTTGAAGCCTCATCTCCCACCTAAAGCCAGTGGTTGAGGCACTTAGAGTCACTCTTTGGCCCAATGAATATTTATTTATACAAAGTGGAACAGTAGAGACCCCCACGCCAGAATATCCCCTAGCTCAGGGTGAAGGCACTCTCCTGGGAGGTGGGAGACCTGTGTTCAAGTTCCTACTCCAAATCAGGCACAGTGGGGATTTGACCATAGGTCTCCCACCACTGAGCAATGGATATAAGAGACCACCTCTTCTCTCTCTTTTTTTATTTTGTGAAAGCATGCAGAGCTTCGCTGCTGTAGTGAGTCCTATATAGACTAGCCGTTAGTCCCTTGCTAGGGATAGGGCTTAGGCCACACACCCCTCCTTGGCATTTCCTACTGGCTGGCTTGGGGACGTCAGCATGCTGGTGTTTGTGAATCCCATTCCTAGGGGTCAGGCTCTCCTCCTTCATTGTATAGGAAGCCTGGGTGCCTAACTAGGGGCTGTGGATTCCACTAGGCAGAAGGATGCCTAAAGTTAGGCACTGCAATTCTGTGTCATCTGTGTGGGTCTCGCCGCTATAGTCTAACATGTGAAACAACAACAGTGTAGTTGCAAAGTTATATGGTAGTTGAAGACACTGAAAATTTGGCCCACTATCTCCTTTTTCCCCTCCACCCCATCTATTTTTGTCTCTTTCATGGATGCTGGGACAGGTCTCAATGTCTCCCCTCTATTTGCTTAGCAATCTCTGCTGCCCTAAGTTATAGGAGCAGTTCAATATACTGTATTTCATGGACCTCTTCATGGTCAATTGAACTGCTTCATGTTAGCTGACAGTGTGGACACTGCAGCTCAGGGGGCTAGGCCAAGTCTCCACTGGAGCTGCAACATCCACAGTGCTATTTAACATGCTAGCTGGAGCATAGCTAAAGTATGATGTCTACCCAGGCTGGGAGGTTCACTCCCAGCTGCAGCATTGACCTAGCCAAAAAGATTTGGAGCTGAGAGCAGAGGATATATTTTGAAAGACATTGAATTAATTTTATTATAAGCAGAGTGGGTTAGCACCACGGAAAGTTAAGTTTCCCCAACACTGGCCCCTGTAAGACCCTGCTTTCAGTTAGTTAATTGCCAAACTGTAATAATTTGGTGTGAAGTTTTCAGTGCCAGGTGTCTGCCTCAGCATGGATATTTGGAAAAGTTTCAAGTAATGGGTATGTGGTTTGGGGATCTTACAGTACTTTAATAGTGGAAGAGCCAGGAACTGTTGCCACCACCAACTTCCACTATAGGAACCACAGTGAACTATCCTGCATAAAAAGAGGAGAATTTAGGGTGATTGGAAAGGAAAAACATGTATTTTCTCTAGCTTGTTGGGGTTAAAAGGTTCCCCCCCACACACACCCCTAATATTAAACACTATGAATTTTAAAAGGACCTCAACACATCCTCCAATTTTGCACCTATAAAATGCTGTCTGCCTATAAACTCTCCCTTTTACCTTGCAGGAGGCTGGCTGGCTGACAGGCATTAAAGAATCAGATTGGCTGCAGTACAGAGATGCAGTAACCTATAAGGGACTTTTCCCAGAGAACTTCACAAAGCCCTTGGAGTAGTTCTCAGCTCAGGCATAACAGTGTTATAAGAAGCTCAGTCGGTAGGTTTTTAAATCTCTTTGAAACACAGGAACCCACTTTTGTAGTTAAACTGCTAATGGTTTACAGACTGGTGCCAGACAAAGCTTGGTGAAACATATCAAATGAGCATGAATGCAAACAGTTAAGTTAGCATCGTCTGAAGCAGTATATGAAAAAATGTATTAAGAGAAATGTCCCTATTCGTTCACACGTATGTGGCAACAGGTTTGTTTGTGCATTGTCGGAGCTATGGTGATCCTGTATTTGATCCTTTCCCATGAAATCTAAAATTAGCCTCCTCACTACGAGAACCTTAACTTCTCTGCACTAAGTGTATTGTATTGACTTGCTGCACTACAGAAGATTTTATTAGTAATCCTTTAGTAATGAGGTCAAATGATTAAGTTATGTGTTTAAAAAAATGAACTGCTGCAAAGTTTTTCAATGGTTTTTTTGAACATATATACACATATATGCTTGTGTGTATATAAGTGCATACAGATACATATGCATTAACATGTTACCCTCCATTGTAGTTCTTTGACTCTGTAGTATCATTAATAGATGCATTGCTCTTACAAGGTCTGGCATTACAGTAAATAGCTTTGTTCCAAAACAAAGCTAGCTGCTCCATTGCCAAAACATTATACAGTATCTGTGTTTGTAATGTGAAATTTTCATTCTGAGATGAACGATTATAACTATCACATTCAAAGCTGCTAAAGCATTGGAAGGCATGGCTCAGTCTCCTCTATTTCTAGCTGCAATAGTTTGAGATTGTGTGGATAGAGTGGTTAGAATGCTAATCTATACTTTAATTGGCTGAATTATGAAAACAAAAAATATCTAAGAAGGACAAAAACAAACAATATATTTTCACTATATGTATTTATGCAGCAAACCTCCACAGATCCTTTTAAAATAAGGTATATAATGTATCCTGTATCAAGAAATCATCTGTAAACTATTATGTTTTTCAGTGTTGTGTCATTCAAAATAAACCTTTGATCCAAAAGAAGCTGTTTTTGAGAGTGTTTTTGAAGTTTGGTTAAATTGGATGAATATAATCCTAACGTAATTCCTCTTCCCCCCCGCAAAGATATTCAGCACAACAGATACCCATATGTATGAGTTCTAGCACAAAGCATCTCAGACCTGTTCTCCAAACAGAATTAATTTGTCTTAGAACTCTAACCCCCAATTAGTTTCTGACCACGAATGAAGGCGCTTACCTGGGATTTGGTTAATGCACAACTGCAGTTGACATTTTCTATTCTGCACCCTTTGTCCATTTACTTTACTTTGAATCCAAATCTTTCATGAACTGCATTGTTTGTGGGGCTGTGTATCTTTAAGAACATATAGGATGTTCCTCAAGTTCCCTTTCTTGACATCTGGTTCCACATCCATTAATGGACTTACTAGGATGCTTGATCTTGTAGCTCCCACAGGCCTAGAAGTCCTTGGCTTGAGTGATCCAGAATAAGGGATCTCACTTGGGAACCAAAACTGTTCATCAGTTTTGCTCTGGTGCAGTAGACCCCAAATTCTGCTTCCACAAGTTTGAGGTGGTCAATGAGACCAAGTGTTGCTGGTGTATGTCACAGATTTGATGTCCTCATGCCCCACATTGCTTTAAATGGTGTTTGACATCTACACTTCATTAATTTTCTGTAAAACAGTAAAAAAAAACAACAACTCTGCATTAAAGGGAGCATCCTCACCTTTTTCCTGGAACCACAGTTGTCCTCATCTCCTGACAACAAGGAGACTGAGGACTCCAGGCCCCGTTTCTTCAGAACAGTAGAGGAGATAAAAGAGGCAGGACGACATAGTGATCAGTTGAATGTCTTAATTTAACCAATGCTGATTGCACTTTGTGCCTTGGAGATGCTAAGTGCATCTGAGACTATATCTCATGCTATATACTTCAATGCCATTGGTATCTGGTATGCAGCCTATACAAGAATTTACACAAAGCACATAGATATTAAAACGGGAAAGGTCTGATCCAGGGTGAACAGCCATCACGGATACTTTTGCCCCACATAAATACTATGTGACTATTTTCTTCATCTTGCAATTTTGCCTCCCTTTTTAAAAGAAAAATGGCAGTTCATAAGTCAACAGGATACCAGAAATAGTAAGACCCACTAATGACGACACTCTAGTATCTAGATATGGATTATGTGCTGCAGGTTACTGCCAAGTGTGGCTGATATGTCATGCGGGAACTCCTCCTGCCAGAGCAGAGCCTTTTCCACTCCTTCTAAATCACTGCAGTACATGGGCTGCAGGCAGCCAGCGTTACAGATGCAGAGGAAGGTTTCAGGTGCCTGCCTGAAGCGTGCCAGCCTCTGGCAAGTCTAATTTCAGATTAGCCCTGCCAGAGGCAGATGAAGGGACATCCAATCATCTGTGCACTATTACTGCTTGTAGTCCCGCAGGAAGGACTCAGAAGGTCTGGAGTAGAATCTGTCCAATAGCAGGAGTCCATCACCATTTCCTCTCCCTGACAGGGAAAAAGGTAGGGAAAGGCAGAGGTGGAAGGAGGTAACAGATGAGCTGCAGTATTTAAAAGCCCTTTAGATGGAGACAGGGATTGCAGTAGAGGGAAAGGAGAAATCAGAATGAGGGGGAAATATATATTTTTTTATTGGCGGCGGGGTGGGGGGTGTTCCAGTAGCCAGCTTTGAAGGTTTGAAGGAGAAAAGTTACTTACCTTATAGTAACTTAGGTTCTTCTAGATGTTTTGTCCCTGTGGGTGCTGCGCTGTGGGATGGAATGTGCCTGTGGGGTCTCAAGTGGAGAGTGCAAAGCAGTGTCCACAAGCCAGTGCCTGTGCAGAGCAGCACTTCTTGCCTCCAAGTAAGGACATAAGGGAGGTGCGAACCCACCGCCACTCACTTCCTTCTCAACTGAAAAGCACCCATAGCAACGAAACATCTTTAATGAACTCAAGTGACTGTAAGGTAAATAAACTCTCCTCCTCCTTCAGTATATATTTCTATGGGTGCTCCATCATAGGAAACTCCCAAGCAGTAACTCAGTGAGGAGGAAAAGGGTACTGAGGACACCAAAAGCAGTATCGTCCCTGGAAGCAGGTAAGATGGCATAATGCTTGGCAAAAGTATGAAGGGAAGGCCAACTTGCAGCCCTACAAATTTCTGTTATCCTTCAATAGAGCTGTAGATGTGTACTGAGCTCGAGGGAAATGTGTTCTCCCTCTCTCTCTCTCTCTCTGAGGGGGCTGCATCCCACTAGATACATAGCAAGTTAAAATGGCAACTCGAAACCCACCTTTGAAGTCTGAGTGGAAATGGGTTGATCCTTCATCCTCTTCTCAAATGATACAAATAGCCTAGGAGAGGCCCAGAAGGTCTTAGACCTGTCAAGGTAGAAGGTGAGGGCCCTTCTGACAACTAGCGTATGTAGACTGGTCTCTGAGAGGAATGAGGTTTTGAGTAGAACTCTGGCAGGCAAATCTTTTCATTAATGTGGTATTCTAAAGAGAACTTCAGAAGGAAGAGAGAATGGGGTGCAGTGTTACCTTGTCTTTATAAACGGTGGCATAGAGTGGGTCAGCCATAAGAGCACGGTGTTCTCCCATTTGTCTAGCTGAAGCGATGTCTATGGAGAATGAAGTCTTGAGGGAGAGGTGGAGGAGAGATCAGGTAGCCATCAGTTCAAAGGGAGGTTTCCTCAGGGCCTAGAGAACCAAACTGAGGTCCCACTGAGGGGCCAGATTCTGTATGGGGTGGGGGGGAGGGAAACAAGTTTTGTAAGCCCTTGAGGAATCTAGCTGTAGTAGGGTGGGCAAAGACTGAGAAGCCTTTGATGGGTGAGAGGAAGGCTGTTATAATGGCCAAAATGTACTCTGAGCTCAATGATAGAACTTGCATCTTTAAATCCAACAGGTAGTCCAGGATTTTGGAGAGCAGAACAGCTGAGGCTTGGGAAGAGTGAAGGGAACACCAGGAGTGGAAGCAGCATTTCCACTTTGAAGGTAAGTTTTGCGAGTACTTGGTTTCCTGTTAAATAGGAGAACTGACTGGACCATATCTGAACAGGTTAGTTCCATGTTCAAGAGCGATCTAGGAACCATGCTCACAGGTTCAAGAAGGAGTAGTTGTGATAGATCAGGGTCCCTGGGTTTTGCAACATGAGCTCCTTCCTGAGAGGCATTGCCACAGAGAGATGAAGGAGGTTTGAATACCACACTTGTCTTGACCAAGACGGTGCTAGGAGGATGACAGTCTTTCCTGACACTGTTTGAGTAAGGTCTTGAGGAGTAGAGGTAAAAGCAGGTAAGCCTACAATAGGATATGGGTCCCAGAGTGTTATGAGGACATCTCCCAATAAGTTGTGGCCATATCCTCCCTTGGAGCAGAAAAGACAGCATTTCACATTATTCGGAGTGGCAAAGAAGTCTGTTTCTGCTGAGCCCCAAGTCTGGCAAATTCTGTGGAAGATAGAACCATTGAGTTTTTATTTGTGACCCTGAAGGAAGTATCTGCAATTGTATTTTGGAGACCTGGAAGACAGATAGCTGAGATTTCTATCTAATGGGAAATGTGCCAGTTCCATAGCCTTAGCAACTCTGCACATAAAGACTGGGATCTTGCTCTACCCTGTTGGTTAATACATACATACGTACATAAATATATATACACACACACTGATGGAGTGACCCTGTATTATGTGAAGGAAATGCTGGCATGCATAAACTGTTCAGCTCCAGAATGTTGATATGGACCGTGACCTCTTGTGCAGACCACTTTCCCTTGGCGGTGAGACCCCTCCCCCCCATCCCAGAAGAGGAGCATCTGTTGTGAGAATCTTTGAAGATGGGGGATCTGAGAATGGGTTCTCACACAGACCTTCAGTGGCTCCTTCCACCACTGGAGAGATTCCAGAACTTTGAGGTACTGTGATGCTGGTGGAGAGACTGTCTGTTTGGGGTGTACACATCTGAGGTGCAGTCTCATGTGAGGCATGACGAACGTGGAGGCTGATATGTGGATGAGTTTTAGACAGGTTCTTGCAGTTGTTTGCAGGCCATGTTGCATTGTTGAGATTAGACTGAACAGAGTGGAGAATATCATCTCTTTGGGGAGATTGGCAGTTAGGGAGTCTAAAGTGGCTCTGATGAAGTCTATTCTTTCGACTGATATAAAGGTCCAGAGACTGAAACAGGCCTACAGCCATGGAGGTTGCTGACTGGACCTCTAGAGGTGATTGGCCCTTGAGAAGCCAATTGTTCAGGCAGGGAATAATGCTATACCCTACTGATGAAAAAGGGCAACAAATGCTGAGAGAAGACCCAAGAAGCGTCAGTAAACCAGAAGGGAAAGACTCGGTACTGTTTGTTCTGAGTCTAATTTGAAGTGTGAGAAATGTTTGTGGGATTGGTAGATAACTATATGAAAGTGGGCATCCTGGAGGTCAAGGGTGGTGAACCAGTCTCCCAAACCTAGGGATGAAATTAGTGTCATGATTGTGAAGTGCTGGGAAAGGATAGTGGTGTTCAATCATCACTCTAAGAAACCTGGGCTCTATCCTCTGCCCCTCGTAGGAACTAGTTGGAGTAGAACCCTCTTCCAACAAACTCTGGGAGAAACTGTCTCATACTCTTGGAGGTGATTGAGAGATTGGAAGAGGGACAGGACAGCGGTGTGGGAGGTCGGGAGGGAGGGGAGATCATGTGGAAGGGGATGGAGTATTCCATATCAATCACTTCCAGCCACTCTAGTTCCCTCCCTAGATCTGGGAGACTGGTTCTTTGCCGTTGACATCTAGGACACCTAATTTCATCTAGCTATCCACCCATCCCACGAATATAATTGGTGTGCAGGGAGTAAGTGGGATAGCTGATTCCCAAAAGAGGGTTGGATGGAATTGTTCAGCACAGGATCCTGAAAGATAGATTTCTTGAGGCCCTCAACTGAGAAGTCAAAACTGTTTCTTTAAAAGGGAGGTGCAGCTGATGTGTTATAGAAGGGGATAGTCCCCTTTTCTGAGGTCTAGATCTCCTACTTTGAAATTCCAAAGGTCTGGGAAGAGGCTTTTGGGGGTTGTACTGGAACAGCCTAGATTGTGGTAATGTTTGAGACCTAAACTGTTTCAAGAATGTAAATTCCCAGCAACCATAAGGTAGCTCTTGAGTCCTTCAGAGTGTTGAGGGGGCAGTCTGTGTCAGAGCTAGGGGCCTTCAAAGGGAGAGAATTCAACAAAACCCTGCATCTCTCTGAGGAGAGCCGAAGATTGGAGCCTGGATGCTCTCCACACAATCATGGCTGTGGCTAGGGATCTAGATCCTGTTTCTGCAGCCTCTAGGACAGCGCAGAGGGAGGTTCTGGATACCACTTGATCCTTTGAAATGAAAGCCTGAAATTGTTCCCTCTGGTTGTGTAGCAGATGTTCACTAAAATGTGTGAACTTGGAATGTGTGTTGAAGTCAAACTACCAAGCCCTGATGGCGAAATGTGTCACGCAAAGAAGGAGAGCTACCAAGGAGTAGCTTTTCCTACTCAGGAGGTCTAAACAGTGGGACTCCTTATCACAAGGAGATCTGGAATGGGCCTGTCTATTAATTTCATTAGTTACATCCACCACCAGGGAATTGGGAGTGGAATGGGAAAAGAATTCTCCATTCCCTGAGCCTGCGGAGTGATATTTCGAAAGAGCTTCTTCCGAATACCAGCGCTGCAGGATGTGGTGGTACGGTGCCAAAAGAGCCCTGTGCTGAGACCTGAGAGTCTGACTAAGAATCATCCATGGGGCTGAATGGGGCAGCCTCAGACATAGATGAGCAGTACCAGTGAAGGGGCCCTGGTAGAAGATCATAGCACAGGAGACTCCAGTACCTTTGCTATAAACAGGTCTTCTGGGAAAAGAAATCTGGAGGGTTATGGTGTTACCTGGAGTTTTTCCTGAACCCAAATCTCTTGCTAACCTTACTCTTTTTGAGGCAGTGTCAGGAAATAAATCAATGCAGACACATCACGTCTGTCTAATAAATCAAACATGAGTACTTTCACTTAAAGCTTTTCCTTTAGTCAGTCTCAAGCACAGACACATGAGCAACAGGTTAGAGTACCCCAAATCTATAATTACCCAAAGTCTGGAGTAGTCTTTGAGTGGTCAACAGTAGGTTTCCGGTGGTCAGCCTTCTGTCTGCTGCCTGGGATCTTAAGATGAGTCTACAGAAGAGTCCACTCAACCCAGACCTTTTCCCCCTTTTTATGCTTCTAAGCGTTACAACAACATATTAAAAAAAAACAAAAAAAACCTTAAGCAAGCAATTTCAAGTCATTAGTTGTGCAGCTGTATTTCTACATACCAACAAATAAATATATTTAGACTTCCTGTTTTTGAAAGCTGCATGCTTCAGCAATTTTAAAAGAATGCTCAACAGGATGGCAGCAGAGTCATGCTCATTTCTTGTATTCAACACCCCACCCCTCATGGCTTGCCTAGTTATGTTAAGGTTGCTACAAAGGCCTTATCGCTGCTTTTGGCAATAAGCGTGACCAATATTCCAGTTAGTGGCAGTGGCCTAGGCCTATTGCTGGGTTGCCAAAATCTCCTCTAATAATGGTATCCAGAAGACAGAGTCAGTACCAGGGATCCTGTTTGCGAGATCGTGAGTATGGTACCAGTGAGACTTGTAGAGGAGCTTCTTTAGCCTGAGCCCTGCTGTAAGAAAGGTGATGGTACCAGGGCATATGTAGGCAGCCTGTCAGCTCTCTGGGCTGTCTGTTCAAAGACCTGTCTGCACACTGCTTCTTGTGTGGTACTGGAGACTCAGTACCAGGCTCAGACAGAGACTCAGCTGAACCCCTTGATGGACATGAGGTCTCCTTAGAGTAGGATTTATGGGATCATCTATGCCTCATCTTAGGTGATCTGGAAAGAGAAAGAGGCTTCTTCCTCTCAGAAATCCAAGCCCCTGAAGCTTGGGATGTTGAGGATGATATATGGGGCTGTGGGAAGCAGACTCCACTGGGGCTAGCAAATGCTCCATTAGAAGGAGCATCAGTCTAACCCAGTGGTTCTCAACCTATTTACCATTGTGGGCCACATCCAATACTACCTGTATGGCCCTGAGGATGTTACATGGGCTGCAGGTTGAGAACCACTGGGCTAGCCTCTGTCTTTCCACGACCTGCCTTTAAATTCCATACAGACTTTACACTTAGACAGGACGTGGGTGTCCCCCAGGCAATCCTTTGATCTTTATTCATAATCAGGAAACCCCTGCTACTTGTTCTTCCCTCTCTTGTTGACCTTGCAATCTTTTAAATTAGCATCTGGCTTTGCATGCAGATAGGTTTGCATTGTGAGATACATAATGCACAATACACACTTGACCAGACAAAGAGAGGAGCATCCCCTACCCAAACAGAATTTGTCCAAGGCCTGTCACCTCCTGAAGCCTTTAACTTCAAGAGTTTAACTTCCAGTATAGATACATGACTTCTTAAACATTACCCGTACATGCATTTCACAGTGACTAAGCTGACCGGTGCATTACTGGCTGCTAGTAGAGCCCCTACATGTCACCCTTTGGTGCACTATTATGAAGAGGTGCTGGGGTCACAGCAGGATGTCACCAAGAGTTGTTTAAATTCTCTGGCCTGACATTCAAAGCCCTCCATATGATTTGCTCTGCCTACTTAAGACATTGCCTCTTTCTGCAACTAAGATGTGTCTTGATAGCCACATTCCACAAGAACACTAGCATTAATCAGCCAACAAGAAGAGGCTTGCACGAGAGACATTTCACAAGGGCTGGACCTAGATTATGGGGCTCACTACAGCAAGAGTGAAGGATGACCAGAGGTCTTACTGTGTTTTAGAACTGAACACAAAACTTTTGAGTTCACTTTCGCCCCACCCTCTCTCACTTCCACCACACACTATACCACAAAAACAACAATTCTAATCAAACATTTCCTTTTGAGCAGGTAGAAGTTAGTGTTACATCTTTAAAATACTTTGGAGATGCTTAAATACTACAATGATGGTCACCAATGTAACAACAGAAAAATAGATTGACAGATAAATAATGATTTTCCCTTTTCCTTTTAGGAAGTGCAGGTTGTGAATATGAAGCTTGTGTGTCTCTGAAGATGGCAAACATGGATTTTCAATAAGCAATTTCTTCATACTCAAGCTTGATTATGCAGTCACATTTTTCTCTGTGGCACTCTTATGTCTGCAGCTCCATAAATGAACAGATAAATGAAATTTAAAATAATTTTGTCCAGTGTACATACAAGCTTGCTCTAGAGTACAACAGGAAATACTTTCTTATGGAGCTATACATACTGCAATGACTTTCTTCCGGATTTATGTTGGTTAAGAATTACATCCTGCTTTATATTTCTGATTAATGTACAGGATTGGGTATGGTGAGTTGCACAGCCTGAAATGCAGTGTCACTGGAGCACAAACCCATTGTATCTCAATTTCTCTAATGACTTATTTATGCTGGAGCAATAGCACATGCTGAGTCTAGTAACCTTCCATAACAGCTGTAATTTTTAAGTCTGAATAAAATGAACCCTTGAAAGATCTAATGGGGCAACCTCCCACTACTGTGCATTGATTATGCACCATGTGGCCTTGAAAGTATAACTGGCAGGGGAGTAACATCTAGTCGAAGATACAAATATACACTGTACTAGGTAGCTGTATCTGGTCTACAGCCCTTACCTTTACATTAATTTTTGGAAATAAATTAGATGTCCATCTGCTTTCCCTCCTCTCCCCAAAGAATCCAGTAAAAGTGTGCACCTATCCCAGAGATCAGCTCTGAGGTGGAGGATAGGGTTGCACAGCATCCAGTTCAGAGACACTGATTGCTTGACTGAAGTGCTAATCTCCAAGTACTGAAGTCAAAAGGGACTGTTCACGTGCTTAAAGATGGGCACATGCTTAAGTACCTTGCTGAATCAGGGCCTAAATACATACAGGACAGTGTCATTATGGTGCCTTTTACTTAATCAAATGTGGCTGGTGAGGGAATAGGCCTTGGCTGCTAGTTCTGCTAGCTTCCCAATCCTCTCCTCTCTGCTCCTCCCAGCAGAGGTAGGGGAGTCACAGGAGCAACACTACTCCCCCTCCCTGGTTCACCTGCTTCCCCAGTGTTTGAACCAGATTCCTTGGCCCTCACACTGCCATAGCACACAAGGCAGCTATTTACACCATGCACTTCGAGAAGGGTTTGCTTTTCACTGGTTTAGTTCATCAAAAGCTCAAGAAACAAATCATTTGTATTTAAAAAACACCAGTATCAATTTTGATTGGATTATCCAGCAATACCTGCTTAGAGCAATCAATCACTGATGACAGGAAGTTGTTACTTAATAAGTGAAGCCAAATTGTTTCATGAAATAGAAAGACACCAGAACAACAGACCCATGTGATTATAGGAAATAATCTAAAACTATGTTTGTCAGGCACTAAGAACATTAAAACCAGCACCATTCACTGTGCAATCTCCGCTATGCACTCTGCTGGTGACATGGGCAACCAGTTTAGTGGCTTATTGCAGTCAAAGTGATTGGAATGGACCTGATGCAAACAAGCAGGTGACAGTGTATTATACAAAATGAACACCCCTTAGTCTGTGTTCTTGCAAAATATAAAGTTTTGCTTTAGTTACATGGAACACTGAATTTTAAAAATCAAACCTCTTTTGAAATGAAGCAGCAGGGGCAGGAATTGTAGGACGTAACAATCCAGGTTCCAGTGCACACAGTAAAGCTCTTCCGGGTATTTGGACTCACTGTCTTCCCAAATGTACAGATCTTGAATAGTCACCCATATCCAGACCTCATGCAAATGCAATGTAGATGCTTGTTGTGTGCACCGGCTGGTCAGCAGCATTTAAAATAAGCAAGTCTCTTTTCAGTTCGTCAAGAAGCCAACATTTTAAATCACTGAAAGGGAAGAATGAGTGAGAAACACTCACACTATATGGAAGGTTTTCTGTGATTAAAGGAGATGCAGTTCCAGTGAATGCAAATTCTACAAAGCTGAAGTCATTTTGTAAAGAAATAATACTGTATGTTTGGATTCTCAGCATGAGAAATCCTGGTGAAACAAAGTTCCCAAGCAGTTCTAACAGCACCAATGAAAGGGTTAACAGGTAGAAGTGCACACAGTTTCAGTCCATCCACAAACACGAAGAACTAGCGATGCAGAGAACTCCAGAGGGGTTTGGAGGTCATGGAAAGTGGAACCTTCAGAAGTTGGAGAAAGTCGTATTGCCCAGGTGGAATTGCACAGAGGAGTGAGGCTCTGAGGGCTGATGAGGTAGTTAGAGCTGTGGCACCAGCTCTGCTCCCCCGACCCTTGAGATACGTTTAGTTTGCCTGAAAAATAGTAATAAAGCTGAAGACCTGCTGTTCCTTCAAAGCAGAGCTGTGAACCCTGAATAATATGACAGCCTTGCCTTGGCTTCACAGCTCAACCTATCATTAAGGCTGCAAGAGAAGATGATCAGCAGTTCCACACACTAGAGGACCCACTCTACCACTTTGCACTATTCTGGTGGCACAACGCACCCATTGACCTGGCTCTGAGGATTCCCCTTGTGTAAGAACTACCCCAGGTGGCAAAGCAACAGCATGGCAGGTCTGCGCTGTCACCACCACCTCCTCCCCGCTTTGGTGGATGGGGAAGCTCCTGGGAGGAAGTAGGCATGGCAGGAGCACCCTGGGCCCAGCAATCCCCAGCTGGGGCCATGGGTCACTAGGCTTAGCAGACTAACCTTGAGTATGTCAGTGCAAGCTTCAGCTCCATGTTCATCTGTGTATGTCGTACCTACAGGCGTAGATAGAATGCCAGTACTCTGCAGAGGTAAGTCTCCCTGTAAAAGAGGAGGTTAACAGGTTTTCAAGATGCATACATATTTTATAACAAACTACCACCACCACCACCGTTAAAGATCAGGAAGGAAATGCTGGCATACATCCTGTAAGCGAGGTGTTTTACAGATGAATAGAACAGTGGGCCAAATTCTACTCAAAATTACATCATTGTCTTGAACTCAATGGGGATGAACATGTGCTGTAATGAAGGGCAGAATCTGGCCTAGAGAATAATGCCAGCTACAGGAATATCACTGTTGGATGTATAGTAGAATCACCAGCTCATTGGAATTATGTTAAATTCTGACACCAGTTACATACAGGCAATGCCAGAGCCAGCAGTGGTCTCACACTTCTGTAAATACAATCAGCATTTGGCCTATAGTGATCTGTGCATATGTCACAATAGGACCTCCTCTGTCCTGGTACAGCACTTTCACAACGCTGGAATTACAAACTTCATCCTTCGTGTACTTTCCTGGTATGAACTGTGCACTAAAAAAACCCACTTCATCTGTGTCTTTTTAAAAAAAATCACGAAAGAAAGAGTGATTGATATAATGTAATGTCACGGAAAATTGTCAGCTACAGTTAGAGAAACCACCTCTCTTCATACTTCAGTACTAGTCTATTCAAACTGATTCCCAAGAGTTTTACTCCTTTATCGCCACGAGGGGGTACCAGAAGCTTGAATTACTAGCTAACCTGAGCTGTTATTTTGTTCAGTCTTCAAGCAGGAATTGGGTGCAATATTTATCATCATGGAGGAAGGAGTCATCTCTGCAGATACGCAGAGCAAATTAAGTGAAATGATAGAATCAAAACCAATGTTGCATGTACAGTAACTGGCAATTTAGACCTGCAGACAGATAAAAATGAAAGTATATTACTCAATGCACATTGAGTATCACACATTATATCAAACCACCTTGGGAAACACATGCATATTTAAACATACACCATAAATCAAACCATATTCTCTCCCCTTAGCAATTCTGCAATGAATAACTAGCAACATACATCGGATTTGGTTTAAGGGGCACTGTCAGGGAAAAAACAGCCTGATATGTACTTGAAACAGGTAAAAACTAACTCAAATCATCATTTCAAAATAATGAAAGAAATGTTTAAATCTACTGCCCGATTCACTCTGATGCTCAGAGCGCTTCACACTACTTTGGCTATGCAAAGCAGCCATAAACCCAATGTATACTCCCAGTTTTCTTAGATTTACTTTTTCTGTTTGTGTTCCTTGTCCAAGTGGAAACAAATTACTTGGTTTCACTTCTTGGTTTATGTGCCCTGGCCCCAAGCTGCAATGTTTGAGTTGCAAGTAGTGCAAAAGAATGTTTTTAATCACAAACAAAACTGTTCTCATTTTATTCACATTAGGGTGTGTAAAATCTCCCTCCTCACCACTTTTTACCCCCAAATATTGGCTCTCATCTGCCTGATAGTGACTCTTTAAGTTCCACAAAGCATATCACACAAACTGACTCTCCCTCATAAAGCACTCTTCATAAGTCAGTATTCAGCAACATCGTTTACATACAGCCTTGGTTGTCTAGCATTATATGTGGGGGGAGGGAGAAAAGGAAAAGGAAGGAGAGAATTAGGAAAGTGTAGCAACAACCCCAATAAGCAAGTTCTCTCTCTCCTCTATAATCCTGGCTCTTTTATCAGGGAAATGCAGAATAGTGTCTGACTTCACGTTAGCTCCAGCCTGTGCCATTTTGAGTGAAACCCACCTTTTTGCCTCCAGAGTTCAATAGAATGGCACTGCCAGGGAGCTGAGGGACTGTGGTGAAGGCACAAGGACTCCAATCAAATGGGCCTGCCTCTCCTATAATGAACCCTGGGAAGACCCCCTCGGCCTGGGGACAGGATCCGTAGCTGTTTCCATATGGTGTCCCCCTCCCCTCCCAATGGATAATGTGCAAGAAACTCAGTGAGGGCATCTTCACAGGGACTTCCTCTCCTTGAGCTCCCGCCCATGGATTTCCAGGAGGAGATGCTCTGGGCCTATAGTAGGCATAGCATCTTCAGACAGCAATGTGTGGTTCAATTTGGTGGTGTATCTTTAATAAATTGATATATACACTACATCCAGGACTCACTTTATCCAAGATTTAGGCTTGGAAGAATGCAATTTTTGTTTGTTTGTGACAGCTAATATCAACATTTATTTTTCAGCAATTTTATCAATTTAATTTTTACAGCTGCAGGAATTTATCCGGGAGTCAGACAATCATTTAGTGTCAGTAGATATTCAGATGCAAAAAGTTAAAATACATCTTATCGACATCGCATGTCAAACTATAAAAGTAAATATCCTTAAATCAAACTAATAAGTTCTCAGAGCAGCACTTCTCTTACTTTATCTATCTGTAAATTGATTATCATTAATGGAAATACTGTGCGTGTGTGTGTATACACATATACACACACACACACAGTAAAATCAACATTTACCTATTAAAGAAAAAAATCTAATCCTTCCAAGCCTATCCATATTGTAATGCAGCTGTCTCAGGGGTGAAATGTAATGAGCCTACACAACAGCTTGGAGAGGAAGCGAGGATTACACCGTATGCAACTGAAACGCCAGGGGGAAGTTTAGGTGAGCGGAATGGAAGTTCTCAAATAGGAATTTGACAAGGACACTTGGGCCCAAATCTTTCAGGTTTATGGGTGTCTAACACCAATTGAAGTCAATTGAAGTCAGGCACATAAATACTTTGAACATTGAGCATAGGCTCCTACTCTTATAGAAGGTTCCATGGCATCATTAACCATAGCAAGTTATCACAATTTTTGGATTAAATTTCATTAAAAAGAAAGCCAAAAAAAAAAAAAAAAAAGGAAGCATGTGAGCAGGCAGTGATCTTCCCAAGAAGGGATGTGTTTTATTTCCAATGCCAGCACCTCCTGCCTGTTGCGATGGAGGGTTCTGGTGTGGAGTTTTTGAGAGTCAGACATGATTTAGCCCTTCCAGTTTTACTGACTAATAATTATTTTAACATTAATTATTTAAAGTTTGTATGCTTCAACTAATCAAGACGTATGATTGTGTAGTTCTCTAGTGCAGAGTGAAGAGAATGCAGTGAGGAGTTTGTTTTTGGTTAGTGGCTCACACACTGGGCTGACACGTGTCCCCTCTCACACTCTTAAATAAATTGGAAACTCTTTGATACAGTGAGAACAGCAGCACTTCATCTCTTCTGCTCAGATCTCGGCAGCCTGCTCCCACCTTTTTCTTTCAGCATTTGAGTATTTGTCACTCAAGACTGAGCAGCATTGACTTCTTGCGCTTTTATTTCTCCTCAGGAGCCAGAGCAATTCCAGGAGACATGGTGGGGTTTCTGGAAATTCTCTTCGCTTGCCTCTTGCCATGTAAGCTTCTCGAACTCAGTTCTGTTTAATATTTATGGTTATTTATGCAGCATTGTGGACTTGGCTCCCCAGAGTTACAACAGTTTTATTCCTTGTGAAAGCAATGGAGTAAGACTGGAGTTTCAGCACCCCTGAGTGTGTATGGAGCTTTACAGGTAATCCACAGACCAGGGGCCCAGTTCTTCACTGCCCTGCCCCCTTGTGCAGTCACTGACACCTGTGCATTCGAGAGAAAAGACTCTGAGATCAAAATTGTTCTCTCACTCACACCCTTGGCAGAAATTAGCACATTTTACCCTCACTATGCACACTTCTAAATGAACATACAAGGTAAAAGGCAGCAGAGAAGCAAACCCAGTGTCCCTTCAGCCCACTGGGATAGACATTACCGCTCCATCTAGGTGGATTATTTCTAACCGCTGTCTTCTCATTGCTCCTTACCCACCTTTTGCCTTCCAGCTGTGCTGTGGGCCATTCACCTGGAGCAGGTGCCAATCTCCATCACAAAGGAGCCACATGTGGGCACCACTGCTGAATTCACCTGCAAAGTGTCTGGCGTGTCGGACTCAACATATATCCACTGGTACCGAGCCCCAGCTGGACGGGCAACGCAGAGGCTGCTCTACCTTTCTTTCTCAGACTGTAACCCAAGATGGGACGCCAGCTTCTCCAATGAGAAACTCACTGCCTATTTTCAAAGCCGCAGCATCTGCAGACTGATGGTGTATAAGCTGGAAAAATCAGACAGCGGCCACTATTACTGTGCCGCATGGGATTATACACAGTGCCACAAACCTCCTGCAGCCCTGCACAAAACAACAAAACCACACACACACACACACACACACACACACACACACACACACACACACACACACACACACACACACACACACACATATATATCCTGGGGGAGCTGGGCTCAGCTCTCACGTTACTGCTGCAGCACAGTTCACTGAGCCCCACCCTCAGCCCACTCTATAGGGTAGACAGCCTCTCCCACACACACCCTAGCCAATACAGCAGACTGACTCCTGCCCCAGCTCCACCCACCCATGCTAATGCCCCTTCATCCCAGGAAATGGGAGGAGGAGCTTACGTAGTGAGTGGCACTGGGCCCACTTCCCCAGCGTCTGCCTAGCAATACTGGCTCCATCTCTAAAGGCAGAACAAGCAATTGTTAAATAATCATATCACAAGACAGATGACTTGAGAATGATGGGGGGGGGAGAGAATAAGGGACAACAGGGTGGGGAGGATAAAAGACTGCAGAGGATTTGGGTAGGTGAATGGGGAAGACGAGGGGAAGATAATTTCTAGTTTGCTCACATCAGCAAGTCACTTAATTCATGTCCACTGAGAGTTTTTAGCAATGACTGGAGCACTAGCATACACAGGGTGCAGGAGTTTTTGCTACCACACTGTTTAACCGTACTCAAACCAGGCCTAAATCATGCAGTGTAAAAACACCTGCATCCACTGTGATCTCTCTCTCCTACCACTGTGACCATCCCTGGATCTGCAACTGGTGCTCACCAAGTGAACAATGGTAGAGAAAGGTACAGAAAGGTGCTGATTGAACCCCCTCAGTGTGATGCTCTTATCTCCTTCTAGCGATGGTTGGGCAACAGAAAGAAACTGAATAGCCTGCTACAGCCTTGGCTAACACTGATGGCTCTTTGAGCTCATGCTTTCAATCCCTGCTTCCGACAACCCCTCTGGGACATGGCATTACATTAACACAGACAAGGCCTTAGAACCAGTTTTGCCCCAGTTTCACACTCAGCAATGGTGGGTGCACTAGTACAGTGGTTCTCAACCAGTGGTCTGGGGACCCCTGCGGGGGCTGCGAGCAGGGCCGGCTCCAAGCACCAGCTTACCAAGCAGGTGCTTGGGGCGGCCACTTTGGAGAGGGGCAGCACGTCCAGCTATTCGGCGGCAATTCGGCAGACGGTCCCTCACTCCTGCTCGGAGCGAAGGACCTCTGCCGAATTGCCGCCGCAGATCGCGATCGCGGCTTTTTTGTTTGTTTTTTGGGGGTTTTTTTGTTGGGCTGCCTGGGGTGGCCAAAACCCTGGAGCTGGCCCTGGCCGCGAGCAGGTTTCAAAGGGTCCATCAAGCAGGGCCGGTGTTAGATTCGCTGGGGCCCAGGACAGAAAGCTGAAGTCCCACCACATGGGGCTGAAGCCCAGGTCTCTGGCCCCTTCCACCTGGGACTAAAGCCAAAGCCTGAGAAACTTAGCTTCCTGGAGGGCCCTGTGGCATGGAGCCCCGGGCAATTGCACTGCATGCTACCCTCTAATGCCGGTTCTGGCTTTTATATGCAGAAACCTAGTTGTGGCCCAAGAGGGCAGTGGAGTTTTTATAGCATTAGGGGGCGGCTCAGAAGAAAAAAGGTTGAGAACCTCTGCACTAGTATACACAGGATGCAGGAATTCTGTGGCCATGGCAGCAGCGGTCGAGGGTAGACAACGAAATGTAACAGAACTAACTTTACTGCACATTATACACGCCCAGAGAAGCCCTCAATGGATTAATGCAAGAGAAGCAGTACAATTCCTGACAACTTTCAAGCTCTTCAAACCAAACAAGAGAAGGGTATTTACATTTCCGGGAAGTCACGGGGAGCTTCCTTGCCACTTATGAAATCCCTAATGAGCAGGTTGGCTGCACATCCATTTTATGTTACATTGGTAATTCACTGATCTTACTCTGTTCTCTATATTGTAGCTATTTTTGATCTAATCTATTTAAGTAGCAAACTGTTTGAGTAAGGCACTGAGCACTGAACACAGTAATGCGGACTCTGACAGCAATAAGAGGACATCAAAGTGGGGTCTGCTTTTTGCATCTCCCAGTTTCTATGAAGCTTTATTTGCTTCTTTCTTTCCATATGTATCTGTTGAACACCCAAGCGCTTGCAGTTGTTTCTTTTAATTGCAACAGGAAATTTTTTATCTAGTTACATTTTTAAAATGCAAATATAGTAATATTATTTCTATTCAGGTAGCACCCAAACTGATTGAGATCTTTGTGCTAGGAACTGTATAATCATGTGATAAAAATACTCCCTGCTCTAAGAGTTTTACAAATGATGTATTCATGTTTATTTGATTCCACATGAAGGATGGAGGGAGAAGGATATAACTTTCTTATTAGATGGTAAATTGTTTGGGGCAGGAGCCAGGCCTTTTTGCACATCTGAACAACACCCAGGACAGTGGGACCCTAATCCTGATGAGGGCCTTTGGTTTCCACTATAATAGTAAAATTATTATTGGCGTGATTTTGGGCCTACAGGCCCCAACTGAAAGAGAGGGGTCCCACTGTGCTAGATGCTCTAGACCACAGCGAGAGCCTCAAAGAGATTACAGTCTAAATAGACAAGACGTAAAAAGAAACGATAATCTCTTGTCCTCCCTCTGTAAAATGAAAACGATGGGTCAGATTTCCAAGAAGAGCTGAGTGCTTTTCCCCTCCAGTGGAAGTCAACTGAAGCAGTGGGTACTCTGCACTTTTGAAAATCAGGCTCTTAGTAACTTGCCTCTGGTCATGCATTGAGTTTTCTGCATTGCTGTGAATTGAGTTCAGACCTCCCAAGTCCTAGTTTAGTGTCTTAACCACAGGGCATTAATGGTGGAAGAGTGCACTAGAATTCACTACATGGATGTCTCCTTCGATGGGAGGAGAATGCACTAAGGCCAAAATTCTCCTTACTTCCATTGAAATCATCCTAATCACTGAATTAGGATCTGGACCTAAGAGCCTAAAATGGTTAGCGCTCTCTCTCACACACACACTCTCCCTCCTCCTCCCCACCCCCAACCCAACAGGAAACTAGCCAATACAGTAAGAACAGAAGCAATATCCTCATTTCTTGCTTTCTTCAGTCAGTCTGGGTAACAGTAGTTTCCTTTTGACAAAATTGAGCACCATTCACTTCAATAACTTTCCTTCCTGAAAAGGTGCAGCAAGTTAAGGAGACATGGTGAGATGTATGGAAGCTCTCTTTGCTTGCTTCTTCCCTGGTAAGTTTACTGGGCACATTAGCTATAGTTAATTGTTTTATTCTGTATTACTTATTGTTAACAAATTATATATATATATACACACACCCACACACACACACCCACACACACACACACACAGACAGACACAGACACAGACAGACACAGCAACATGTGCCTGATTCTCCAGTACACTAACACCACTTGATGCTGCGGTAATTCCAATGAAACCGGTAGCATTGTACTGAAATAAAACTGGTGTAATGAAATGGGGAAATCAGGATCCATAATCCTGGATGGTTCCACACAGATAAAGCTTCTTCACTGCCCTGTACCTTGTGTGATTGTTCACACCATCTTTCCCCAGGTGTAAACAGAAATTGATCATTCACTCATTAGAGAGAGGTTTTACCCATTTTGTCCTCACATTTATAGAGACATAAATGACTATCCAAACTGCAAGGCAATGGATAAGTAAGCCCATGTGCCTTCCTCAAGAACGTACAGGTTGCAAGGCCATGTACATGTTACTGCTCTCTGAAGAGGGAAATTTGTCTAGGTGCTGTCTCCTCAGGGCTGCTTTCTCTCTTTTTCCCTTCCAGCTGTTCTGTGGGCCATTCACCTGGAGCAGGAGCAGATCTCGGTCACAAAGCAGCCACTTCAAGGCAGCTCTGCCAAATTCACTTGCAAAGTGTTTGGTGGATCAGACTCTACCTACATCCACTGGTACCGAGCCCGAGCTGGAGAGGCCCCACAGAGGCTGCTGTACCTCACTCTCTCTGGGTCGGACTTAAAACGAGAGGCAGGCTTCTCCAGTGAGAAACTCTTCGCCTATGGGAGAGAAAGCATCTCTAACTTGTTGGTGCACAGGCTGGAAAAGACAGATAGCGGCCGCTATTACTGTGCCACATGGGAATTTACACAGTGCCACAAGCTTCCTGCAACCGTGCACAAAAACCACCACAGCTCTGTGTGTGCGGCTCAACTCTCATATTACTGCTGCAGCAGAGCAGGAAGCCCTGCCCCCCGCCCAGGCACACCAGCCTACAGAACAGGCGTAGCCTCAATCCCACAAACCACGGCCAGTGTGAACTCCCGTTTGGCCAGCCCAAGTCATGTAGGGATTTGCCTGAGCAAGGGAAGTGGGTGTTTACCTAGTGGGTGGCACAAAGGTGACATCCAGTGACTGCCTACCAGTGCTGGCTCCATCTCTAAAGGCAGAACAAGTGATTGAACAGTCACTGCCCATTTGACTTCACAAAGCAATGGGTGACCAGAGACACGAGGGAGTGAGAGAATGAGGGAGAATGGGGTGGGGACAATAAATAACTGGGGACAGGCGGGGGGAGGGATAAAGTGAATAGGGAAGGTGAGGGGAAGACATTTTCTAGGTGGGAACAAACAGCAGTTTGCGTCTCCACTGGGAATTTTCAGCACATGTCCATGGCTGGAGGTGTAGTGTACACAGAATACAGGAGTTTTCTACTCAGTTTCAGTGGTCGTACGTAAAATAATTAACTTGGCTTCTCTGAGTGCACATGTGCCATGCTCAAGGAGTTAAGACAAGACCAGCAGCAAAATTTATAGCTTACAAGCTCTTCATTCTAAATGTGAGAAGGGCACAGGAAATCTTGGGGGCTTCCTTCCCATGGAAAAGGGCCCGATCCTCATATTCATCTGCACTGCACTCGGTGCAAGTCTGAGCTTGGTGACAAAGGTGGCTGGATGCCATCTGTGCCTCCATAATGCTGGGGTCAGCTAGTGGCTTGTTTTGCTCCCACTACACCTTAGCGCATTTAGTTGTGCCCTGCTAGGAATGGCCCTAAGGAGCCATTGAGGGAGTTAGGGATCACAGTAATGCAGTACCTCCCTCTAGCCATGTCCATTACAGCAGAGTGGAAATGGAATACCTTATCCTAGGTTCCACGAGTTCCAGCCTGTCCTGAGAATGGATAGGCTTTGGCTCAAACTTATGTCCACTGGTACCTCATTTCACCATCAAACAGCTTTGACTGAGAATTTTTAATTATCACTACAAATAAGCAAATTAAACTGGATATTATATCGATCGATGTGTGGGGCTCCTGTTTATATCAATGGATTGTAAATGGTACTCAATCATCACATAGTTTAGGGAGCCGTACATGTGCATGTCACTTACAGACACTGTTCAGAATGTCCAATATAGATTAATATCCATTTAAGTTCTTGGCATGTATGTTAAGGAAACCATTTGGTCCACAACAAATCACGAACCTCGGACATTTACAGAAGTGTGGTACTTACATATTTATTTCCAAAGAATTCATTAACATGTAATTAAGGTTCATAAAATCATAAAGATTAGAAATGGAGTCCAGCATCCAGTCCATCTTCCTCCCAGTGCAGGATTGTTCGTTAAAAATAGACTAGACAAAACACACTAGAAAATAATTTGTAAAGATCTCCAAAATGGGGCTTCCATCATGTTCTTTGGGAGATGATTCCAAAGTCTGACTGAGATATCAGGAAGTTTTCTTGATTTTTCTAAGTTTTGCATGTTTTCGCTGTCCTCACCAATGGTTGCAATTCAACCCAGTTTTGGATCATATGGAAATGTTTTAAATGTATTGTTCGCTCCATCCTCCACATCAGTAAGGAAGACTGATTAATTAATTAAAGCACTTTGAGATCTTCAAAATGAAAGGTGATCTATGCTGCAAGATCCGAAGCAATTTCTAAAGGTAGTGGGTGAATTCATCTTCTACAGAAATTAATGAGAGTTGGGAAGCCTCAGCACTTCCAGGGTTACCTAGTGCTTTACAGGATAAGTTCTGTATGAGCAAAGTGTTCAGTTTTTTATTTTTTGTAGATTTATGTACACAATACAGTAACTAAGAAAGACTTAAGATTGCATACTTCAGTTAGGTGGCTTTGCTTTCTACTCTCTTGATCATTACAATGGCAATAATATATATTTAAAAAACAAATGACCCAGTCCTCAACGCAAAGTTCTCCCAATACGTTCCTCAGAAAAACAGAATTTTCGAAGGGTTGTAGCAAGATTTGGAACATGGACCTGGACATTAGCAGCTTAGATATCTCAAGTCAATTTTATCTTTTTTCAGAATGTGCTCCCTTCTGTAGCACGGAGCAAATGGTGAAGGGAGACAAACCCATTTGATATGTATAAAGCCAGGGACAATAACATTTAATCACTGAATGAAATACTGAACCGGTAATCCTTTGTTATTCTCAAGACATCTTGTATTTTCACAAATAAGTTCATACAGCACATTTTTTTCCACTCACACAACCACAAACATCCTTTGTAACAAAACAGGATGTGTCGCTTTTCAGCTGCTTCACCATCAAGACAGGAAACCAACAAATTGCTGTTTAAACATCTAGCAGGTTTGGATTCCAAATACTTCACCATTATTGTAATGAGCTTTTTTGTAAAAAAACAAACAAACAAAAAACCCCAAGACCTACTCAGAAGAATCTTTCCCCAGTTTAGTATTAGGAATGGAATTTTCTTTTTACTGTTGGTGGGATTTAAATCATTGAGGCCTTGTGAGTTCCTGTTGACTGTAATGGGAGATGAAGGTGCTCAGCACCTTGAAGGATAGGCCTCGTCAGGTTTCATCCAGAGCCCCGTGAAGTCAGTGGAAGAACTCCCAGCCACTGCAATGGGCTTTTGATCAGGGAACCACACACACACACCCCTAGATTGTCACTCACCCTTTTGCAGTGGAACTGAACTACTACTTTGTAAAGGGGCTATCTTCAGATGCCAAAGAGAGGGCTGGATTTGACCCTTATAGCCTCAGCATGCTCCTATGAAAGTTGGTAACAGCTTTGTCATTGACATAAATGGGAGCAGGATTGGGCCTATATTTCCAAGGTGTTTTTTGTATATATAAATAAATACTGATGTGGATTCTTCAGAGGCAAGAGTGTTTGATCAGGAATATTGTATATTCACAGCGTTCATTACGGTGTTTCCATCCTACAACTGCATGTTTCTATGTAAACTAAAAGGTAAAAATAAAATCAGAGAATCCTGTGATAAAATTTTATAATGGCCATTGAACAGGATATAAATGTGTATGAAAATAAGTGCACAGCAAATGCATTACATTGAAATAAGAAAAAAAAATCAATTCTAGTAACTGAGCTAGAGGAAGATGGAATATTCTCAGACTAACTGAGAAGTCAATTTTGAAAACAATTATGTACCTAGATATTTTTACTCATCTGAATACACACATTTCTGTCAGTCAATGAGACTATTAATAGGGGTCAATTTACTCAAATTAAAACCTTCCTCTCCCTTGTATATACCCATAAGGGTCAGAGATAATTTCGCCGTTAATTAACAAGACAGGACTCGGACAATTTTCATCATCATCAAGAATTCCACAGGGAGGCTTTCAGTCTCATTTAAACCTCCACACTCATCCACGTCCAGTACAGCCCACTTTGGGAGATCATTCCTCGTCTCATGATTAGAAAATGGCTGCCTGTGTACAAACTATGATTTCTAAATCCTTGGAATTCAGACCAAGTTTCTCCGGGTGACCAAGTTCAGGCTCCTAAATTCCTTTACAGATATGGCCCTAACTTCTTTCCCCCAGCTAGGTCTCTTCAAGGAAAGGTTATAAGAAGTTTGTGTTGATTGGGGGGGGGGGGGGGGTTTTTCCCCCCCCCCCCCCCCACAAGCCTCCCACAATAAACAGGGTCAGTGCAGGTAGCACTCCATCTATACACTTAATCACTATGCTTTTATGCTTTGGAAAAGTGGGATATTTGTACCATATTTGTTGTGGATAGTCTGCAAAGTACATTCAAAATGTTACAGATTTTAAGGAGTTCTCAGATAGAATAATGTTTAATGGGTTCAATTCAGAGGTGAAAGTAACTTAAAGGATTTACCGGTACTCCAGAGTCCTTAGGAGGGGGTGGGGCCTCAACCGGAAGAGGTGTGGCCTCTACCGGAAGAGGTGGGGCTTTTAACGGTCCATCTAGCCCAGTATCCTGTCTTCTGACAGTGGCCAGTACGAGGTGTTTCAGAGGGAATGACGAGAACAGGGAATCAAATTGATCCATTCCCTGATGCCCATTCCCAGCATCTAGGAGACTAGGGACACTGCAGAGCATGATTTTACATCCCTATCCCTCCTGGCTAATAGCCATTGATGGACCTATCCTCCATGAACTTATCTAGTTCTTTTTTGAACCCTTTTATAGTCTTGGCCTTCACAACATCCTCTGGCAAAGAGTTCCACAGGTTGACTGTGCATTGTGTGAAGAAATACTTGCTTTTTTTTTAAACCTGCTGCATATTAATTTCATTTGGTGACCCCTAATTCTTTCTAATGAGAAGGGGTAAATAACACTTCTTCTTTGAGTGATTGCTCATGTGTATTCCACTATAGGTGTGCGTGCTCGCCACGAGCATTGGTACCGGAAGTTTTTCCCTTAGCAGTATCCGTAGTGGGGGAGCACCGCTGCGACCCCTGGAGTGGTGCCGACATATCGTGCCATAAAGGGAACTGGGTGCTCCCCCCACCCTCAGTTCCTTCTTGCCGCCAGTGAAGGTAGTCGGAACTTGCTCCAGCCTTGGCTGCAGCGTTATAGCCTTAGTGGTATCTAGTTCACTGAACCGTTTCTTTGCTGAACTTTTTCTTTTGTTAGTGCCTGGCTCGGGGCATGCCCCATGGCCCAGGCTTCAAGTCGTGCGACTCTTGTCGCAATTCTATGCCCAGAAGTGATCCACATAATCAGTGTCTTCGCTGTCTGGGCGAGTCTCACATTAGTGAGAAGTGTAAGATCTGCCGCTCCTTCAAGCCATGGACAAAGAAGGAGCGTGAGATCCGACTCCGAGCGCTCTTAATGGAGTCGGCATTGGCCCCGGCACTGGCGCGTCGAGCCGGCACCGCGCCGGGATCCGCGTCCTTGACATGCGGCGAAATGCCTCCCGAGCGCCGTTCTGAATCTGCTCCCAGTACCGCGTCCTCGGTGCGCAGTGAGGCACCTTCGACGTCCTGGCACCGTTCCCCAGCTAAGAGGACGGGGAAATCGCAGAGGCACCAGGAAAAGACTAGGGGTGAGGCTAGACCCGAGTTGGGCAGCCCACGATCCCCATCGGGACAGAGACCTCCGACTCGCGCTGAGTGGAGTAGTCCAGTCCCGTCCACGCGAGCCTCTCCGGAAGTGTGCATGCCCTCGATGCCAGAGGCAGCTCAGGCTGCGCGTGATATATTGACGGTTACGGTGCCAGTGGCACTGCAGCACTTGGGCCCCCGGTCCCATGGGAAGCCGTCTTTGATTGCCCACCAGCCTTCCCCGGAGGAGTCGGAGATTGAAGCACCTTCCCAGGTTGAGGCACCTAGCAGGGCTTCACGACCAGGGCCGGCTCCAGGCACCAGCTTACCAAGCAGGTGCTTGGGGCGGCCACTTGGAGAGGGGCGGCAAGTCCAGCTATTTGGCGGCAATTCGGCGGACGGTCCCTCACTCCTGCTCGGAGCGAGGACCTCCTGTCGAATTGCCGCCGCAGATCGGGATCGCGGCTTTTTTTTTGTTTGTTTGTTTGGCTGCTTGGGGCGGCCAAAACCCTGGAGCCGGCCCTGTTCACAATGCACACCGACCCCGCGTCATGACTCCGCTATGAGCGTTTCCCACTCTTCTGGTCCTGAGCGCCGTCGTGTAGGAGGAAAGAGGCGCTCTTCTTCCAGCGACTCCAAGAGGAGCAGGTCGCGACGCCGTCGGCACCGATGCTCCCACTCAAGGACCTGGCACCGTAGAGGTCATGCTTGCAGCGCGTCCCCGCATTCCCCGGCACCGAGGCACCGGGCCCACAGGCACCGCAGACAGTCCAGACGCAGCTCCTCAGACGTTTACATCTTGTCTGCCTCCAGGTTGAAGTCCTGGGGCATGAGCCATCACGATCGGGACCATTCCAGCCGTTCTCACGGCACCGTTCGCTCTTCCCGAACCTCGGTGTCGACGCGCAGTCGTCTATCTCGGGGCCGAGCCGTGCCGCCGGACCAACCTGCACCTCCGGCGCCTGACGTGCCTCTACTCCAGGCTGTGCCATGGCAGGGTCAGTGGTGCCAGCTAGCGCCGTGGCCTCAGGCTCCGGCGCACCTCAGTCCTCGCTCCGTGGCGGGAGCTTCCCAGGGCCACCCCGTGTCGCCACAGTACCGGGATCAAGCTGTGGGTGCCGATCCTCCGATGCCGGCTCCGGCACCGGACCCCGAAGTAGAGCCCATGGTGCTGCTTGTCGTTGAAGGTGCTGTGCCTTCCACCTCGACGGCGCAGGGCTATTCGGTTGCGGTACCGCCTCCGTCTTCGCAAGAGGACTTTAAGGCCCATCAAGAGCTGCTTCGGAGGGTGGCAGCCAACCTCGAGCTCCGGGCCGAGGAGATGGAGGAGCCCTCCAACACACTTTTTAATGTACTCGCCTCCTCGGTCCTGGGGCGTGTGGCGCTCCCCTTTCATCAAGGAGATGCCAATATCAACGCTGGCCTTTGGCAAACACCAGCCTCCCTTGCCCCTATTTCCAAAAAGGCTGAGAGGAAGTACTTCGTCCCTGCCAAAGGTCTTAAGTACCGCTACACTCACCCAGCCCCTAACTCCCTGGTGGTAGAGTCGGTCCACCACCGCGAGAGGAATGGCCAGCCTGCGCCCACACCCAAGGACAGGGACGCTCGTAGACTTGACTCTTTCGGGCGGAAGTCTGACTCGTCAACGAGTTTCCAACTCTGGGTGGCCAACCATCAGGCGCTTCTGGGCTGCTACGAGTTTAACCTTTGGGGATCTCTCCCCAAGTTTGAGCGCTTCATCCCTGATACCGAGGTGAAGGAGTTTCGGGCGCTCGTCCAAGAAGGGGCGACCGCGGCCAAGGCGGCTCTCCAGGCTGCTTCGGACGCGGCAGATACAGCCACTCGCTCCTTGGCTACAGCTGTCTCCATGCGGTGAGCATCGTGGCTTTCCCTCTCGGGGCTCTCCTCTGAATCGCAGTCGATAATGCAGGACCTGCCGTTTGATGGCAAGGCCCTGTTTGCTGATCAGACTGATACCCGTCTGCATGGGATGAAGGATTCCTGTACCACCCTGCAGACGCTTGGCCTGTACGTTCCACCTGCAAAGGATAAACCCAGGCCTCAACCCTCCACTCCACAAGCTAGGGGTAGATATGAACCCCCGCCAAAGCGGCAGAGGGATCAGAGCTGCCGGTCACAACGCCAATCCTGCTCGGCCCAGCGACCTGGTGCTTCAAAGGGCAAGCGCCCTGGGAAACGGCGTTTTTGACTTGTTGAGGGGGGTCACCGGGCCTGTTGCCAGTGCTCCCCCCACCCAGTTAATAAAGTTGCCTTTTTTCAACCGTTTATCGGCTTTCCGACTCCAATGGTCCAGTATAACGACGGATCAATGGGTCCTCAGCACCATCTGCCAAGGGTACAGGCTCCAGTTCGTGGCAACCCCTCCCAACTGCCCCCCGTCCGGGTGCCAGACCGGGGTCCCGGAGCATGCCCTCATCCTCCGTCAGGAGGTACAATGCCTCCTTTCCTTGGGAGCGGTGGAAAGGGTGCCTCAGGAGTACCAGGTCAAAGGGTTTTACTCCAGGTATTTCCTCGTCCCCAAGGCAAAGGGCGGGCTTCCGCCCATCCTCGACCTGTGGAATCTCAACCAGTTCCTGCTGCATTATAAATTCCGCATGGTGTCCCTGGCCTCTATTATTCCATCCCTAGACCAGGGGGACTGGTTTACGTCACTGGACCTCCAAGATGTGTATTTTCACATCCACATTTTCGAGGGTCACAGGCGCTTCCTCCGTTTCCTGGTAGTTCAGGACCATTTCCAGTTTACGGTCCTCACTTTCGGCCTTTCTACGGCCCCCAGGGTATTTACAAAGTGTATGGCAGTGGTTGCAGCCCACCTCAGGAGGAAAGGGTTACACATCTTCCCCTACCTAGACGACTGGCTGCTCAAGGCCTGGTCTCGATCCCTGGTGCAGCAGCAGACGAACTTCCTGCTAGGCGCCTGCAGCACCCTAGGCCTGCTGGTAAACGAGGAGAAATCCACGTTGGTCCCAGTTCAGCACATAACCTTTATAGGCACGCTGCTAGACTCCCGGGTAGCGTCGGCCTCCCTCCCGAGGGACAGGTTCGAGACGCTCAAAGCTCTCATCACCAGGATCGCAGCCTTTCCAATAACCACGGCACGGGTGTGCCTTCAGATCCTGGGCCACATGGCAGCATGCACCTATGTCGTGCGACATGCCAGGCTTCGTATGAGGCCCCTCCAGCTCTGGCTCGCCTCCAAATATTCCCAGGCCAGGGACAGACTGGACATGGTAGTCACAGTGCCACCCAGGGTGGTGGCAGACCTCCAATGGTGGTCCCTCCCGGGCAACATGCTCCGGGGTATTCCCTTCAGGGACCCTCCTCCCTCACTAGACCTAGTCTCGGACGCCTCAGACCTGGGCTGGGGAGCTCACATGGGGCCCTTCCGGACCCAGGGGTTGTGGTCTCCAGGAGAGTTAGCCCTCCACATAAATGTCAGGGAGCTCAGGGCCATACGCCTCACCTGTGTGGCGTTCCGCCAGCACATCCAAGGGAGGGTACTCACAGTCCTTACGGACAACACGACCGCCATGTACTATGTAAACAAGCAGGGCGGCACGCATTCCAGGGCCTTATGCAAGGAAGCCCAGCTCCTGTGGGAGTTTTGTACAGCCCACAATGTACTCCCGCGGGCTTTTTACCTACTGGGCAGGAGCAACTCTCTTGCAGACCGCCTGAGCAGGGTATTCTCCCAGCAGCACGAGTGGTCCCTTCACAGGGATGTGGCCAGGTGGATCTTCCTACAGTGGGGCACTCCCCACGTAGACCTGTTCGCCACCGCCCAGAATCGACAGTGTCCTCAGTGCTCCAGGGCAGGGCAGGGCGGCGGGGCGATATCGGATGCGTTCCTGCTCCCATGGTCGGGGCTCCTGTTGTACGCCTTCCCGCCCTTCCCCTTAATAGACAAGGTGTTGCAGAAGGTGAAGTCAGACGGAGCGAGGATGATCCTCATAGCCCCGGACTGGGCCCGTCAGCATTGGTACGGGTTCCTGCTGCAACTCTTAGCGGCCCCTCCTTGAAGGCTGCCGCTACGCCCGGACCTCCTCTCCCAGGAGGCAGGACGTCTCCTCCATCCCAACTTAGCCGCGCTCCATTTGACAGTGTGGCTGCTTCATGGTTGAATGCGGAGGAGGGCAGGTGTTCTGAGGATGTCAGGAGGGTCCTGCTGGAAAGTAGGAAACCCTCCACGCGGCAAACCTACCTTGCTAAGTGGTATAGGTTCTCTAGGTGGGCAAGAGATAGAGGTTCCTCTCCCTCCTCTGCACCTATCCAACAGATCCTCGATTACCTCCTGTCCCTTAGGACTCAAGATCTCGCGCCCTCCTCCATCAGGGTGCACCTGGCGGCCATCTCGGCCTTCCATCCTCCGGTGCAGGGCCTGTCTGTGTTCTCGCATCACATGACGGCCTGGTTTCTGAAAGGGTTAGATCGGGCATTCCCTTACGCCAGACCCCCGGTCCCGCTCTGGGATCTAAACCTGGTACTCTCCCACCTTACAGGGCCTCCTTTTGAGCCGTTAGACATGTGTTCGTGGTCCCACCTGTTGTGGAAGGTGGCATTCTTAGTGACTATCACCTCAGCCCGCCGGGTCTCCGAGCTCAGGGCCCTGACCTCTGAACTGCCGTATACGGTCTTTCATAAGGACAAGGTTCAGCTCTGCCCTCACCCTGACTTTTTGCCGAAGGTGGTCTAGGCTTTCCATATGGATCAGGATAGTTTCCTCCCGATCCTCTGTCCTAAGCCCCATTCCTCCAACGAGGAATGCCGCCTGCACATGTTAGATGTGCGCAGAGCGCTGGCCTTTCACCTGGACAGAACCAGGCCATTTAGAAGGTCCCCCCAGCTTTTCATTGCTTCGGCTGAGCGCATGAGGGGGCAACCGGTCTCCACCCAGCGGATCTCCTGCTGGATCACTTCGTGCATTCGCACCTGTTATGACCTGGCAGGGGTCCCCCCGCCGCCTATAGTGAAGGCTCATTCGACGAGAGCCCAGGCCTCGTCTGCGGCCTATGTGGCTCATGTTCCTATCCAGGACATCTGTAGGGCTGCTACGTGGTCCTCTGTCCACACTTTCTCATCGCACTATGTGATCGTCTCCCAATCACGGGATGATGCTGGGTTTGGTAGGGCGGTTCTCCGCCCGGGTAACCCTTGACGTTTCATACTTACACTCCTACCTGCCTCCATCAGGGATAGCTTGGAGTCACTTACGGTGGAATACACATGAGCAATCACTTGAAGAAGAAAGGACAGTTACCTGTTCCGTAACTGGCGTTCTTCGAGATGTGTTGCTCAGGTGTATTCCACGTCCCATCCTCCTTTCCCCACTGTCGGAGTTGTCTGGCAAGAAGGAACTGAGGGTGGGGGGGAGCATGCAGTCCCCTTTATGGCGCGATATGTTGGCGCCACTCCAGGGGTCGCAGTGGTGCTCCCCCACTACGGATACTGCTAAGGGAAAAACTTCCGGTACCGATGCACGTGGTGAGCACGCACACCTATAGTGGAATACACCTGAGCAACACATCTCGAAGAACGCCAGTTACGGAACAGGTAACTGTCCTTTCCTTATTTACTTTCTCCACACCAGTCATGATCTTTAGACCTCTATCATATCCCACCATAGTTCTCTTTTCCAAGCTGAAAAGTCCCAGTCTTATTAATTGCTCCTCATATGGAAGCTATTCTATACCCCTAATCATTTTTGTTGCCTTTTTCTGTACCTTTTCCAATTCCAATATATTTTTTTGAGATGGGGTAACCATATCTGCAAACAGTATTCAAGATGTGGGCATACAATGGATTTATATGGAGGTAAGATGATATTTTCTGTCTTATTATCTATCCCTTTGCTAATGATTCCCAACATTGTTCGCTTTTTTGATTGATGCTGCACATTGAATGGACGTTTTCTGAGAACTATGCACAATGACGCCAAGATCTCTAAGATCTCTCTCTTGAGTGGTAACAGATAATTTAGAGACATAATTTTATATGTATAGTTGGGATTGTGTTTTCCAATGTGCATTACTTTGCATTTATCAACATTGAATTTAATCTCTATCTTGAATACTTTTGAATTGCCTGCAAATTTTGCCACCTCACTTTTTATCTCTTTTTCCAGATTATTTATGAATACGTTGAACATTACTGGTTCCAGTACAGAACCCTGAGAGACACCACTATTTATCTCTCTCTATTCTGAAAACTGGCCAATTATTCCGACCCTTTATTTCCTATCTTTTAACCAATTACTGATCCAGGAGATAACCTTCCCTCTTATCCCATGACAGCCTACTTTGCTTAAGAGCCTTTGTCTTTCTGAAAATCTAAATGCATGATATCCACTGGATCACCCTTGCCCACATGCTTGTTGCCCCTTCCCCCCTCCCCCCGCTTCAAAGAATTCTAGTAGATTGGTGAGGTATGATTTCCCTTTACAAAAACTGCGTTAACTCTTCTCCTAACAAATCATGTTCATCTAGGTGTCTGATAATTCTGTTCTTTACTATAGTTTCAACCAGTTAGCCTAGTACTGAAGTTAGGCTTACTGGCCTGTAATTGCCAGGATTGCCTCTGAAGCCTTTTTTGAAAAAATTGGCATCATATTAGCTATCCTCCAGTTATCTGGTACAGAAGCGGATTAAAATGATAGGTTACATACCACAGTTAAATATAAAATTGCAGAACTTCTGAGTTCCTTCAGAACTCTTCAGTGAATACCATCTGTTCCTGGTGACCTATTACTTGTTTAGTTTACCAATTTGTTCCAAAACCTCCTCTAATGATACCTCAATCTGGGACAGTTCCTCAGATTTGTCACCTAAAAAGAATAGCTCAGGTTGGGGTATCTCCCTCACATCCTCATCCAAGAAGACTGACACAAAGAATTCATTTAGTTTCTCCGCAATGGCCTTATCTTCCTTGAGTGCTACTTCAGCACCTCGATGATCCACTGGCCCCACTGGTTGTTTAGGAGGCTTCCTGTTTCTGATGTACTTAGAGATTTTTGCTTTTACTTTGAGTCTTTGGCTAGCTCTTCTTCAAATTCCTTTTTGGGCTTCCTAATTATATTTTTAGACTTCA
>NW_020664532.1:0-5248 GCF_002925995.2 Terrapene triunguis | reverse complement strand
TATGAATTTTCCTCTTAAGGGCATATTATTGGACAACATTGTAAGTGGCTATTTAAACCACAGCAGCAGCAAAAGTTCTCAGATCTGGTTTCTGAACTCAACTGAGCTGTAGAGAATAAAATCCAGATGTGGCCTGGAAACCATTTCACAAAGATCCATGGGTATGTCTACACTACGAGAGTAGTTCGATTTTAGTTAAATCGAATATGTGCAATCGATATTAGAAAGTCGGACGTGTGTGTCTACACTAAGGACAGTAATTCGACTTTGTCAGTCCACACTACCAGGGAAAGCGTCGACATTGGAAGCAGTGCACTGTGGGCAGCTATCCCACAGTTCCCGCAGTCCCCGCTGCCCATTGGAATTCTGGGTCGAGCCCCCAATGCCTTCTGGGTAAAAAAAATGTGGCGAGGGTGCTTTTGGGTAACTGTCGTCATCCGTCAGTCACTACCGCCCTGCCTCCCTCCCTGAAAGCGCCGGCGGGAAATCAGTTCGCGCACTTTTTGATCAGTGACAGCGCGGACGCCACAGCACTGCGATCATGGATCCCGCTGCGACCATCGCTGCAGTTGTGGCCGTTCTCAACACCTCGCAGCTTATCATACACCTTTCCCACAGGCAGATGCAGAGAAATCAGGCGAGGAGGCTACGGCACCGCCGTGAGGGCCTGAAGTCGGAGAGTAGCACAGAGCTGTCAGAAACCACGAGCCCCAGCGCCCAGGACATCACGGTGGCAATGGGGCATGTGGATTTTGTTGAACGGCGATTCTGGGCCCGGGAAACAAGCACGGACTGGTGGGACCGCATAGTGCTTCAGGTCTGGGATGAATCCCAGTGGCTGCGAAACTTTCGCATGCGGAAGGGGACTTTCCTGGAACTTTGTGACTTGCTGTCCCCTGCCCTGAAGCGCAAGGACACCTGCATGCGAGCAGCCCTGACTGTCCAGAAGCGAGTGGCCATAGCCCTCTGGAAGCTTGCAACGCCGGACAGCTACTGGTCAGTCGCGAACCACTTTGGCGTGGGCAAATCTACCGTGGGGGTTGTTGTCATGCAAGTAGCCAAGGCAATCGTCAAGGTACTGCTGTCAAAGGTAGTGACCCTGGGAAACGCGCAGGCCATCATAGATGGCTTTGCCGCGATGGGATTCCCAAACTGCGGTGGGGCTATCGATGGGACTCACATCCCTATCCTGGGACCGGGCCACCAGGCCAGCCAGTACATCAATAGAAAGGGCTACTTTTCAATGGTGCTGCAAGCACTGGTGGACCATCGGGGACGGTTTACAAACATCTACGTCGGATGGCCGGGCAAGGTTCATGACGCTCGCGTGTTCAGGAACTCTGGTCTGTTTAGACGGCTGCAGGAAGGTATTTACTTCCCAGACCACAAAATAACTCTTGGGGATGTGGAGATGCCTACAGTCATCCTCGGGGACCCAGCCTACCCGCTAATGCCCTGGCTCATGAAGCCCTATACTGGCGCCCTGGACACAGAAAAAGAACTGTTCAACTACCGGCTGAGCAAGTGCAGAATGGTGGTGGAGTGTGCTTTTGGCCGTCTCAAGGGGAGATGGAGAAGCTTACTGACTCGCTGTGATCTCAGCGAAACCAATATCCCCATCGTTATTGCAGCTTGCTGTGTGCTCCACAATCTGTGTGAGAGCAAGGGGGAGACCTTTATGGCGGGGTGGGAGGTTGAGCCAAATAGCCTGGCTGCTGATTACGCCCAGCCAGACAGCCGGGCGATTAGAAGAGCCCAGCGGGACGCGCTGTGCATCCGGGAGGCTTTGAAAGCCAGTTTCAAGGCTGAGCAGGGTACCCAGTGACTTTTAAGTTTGTGGACACAGAGGCAGAACTTGCCCCCGTTTCTTTACCCAGTTGCCGTCGACTATCCTCTCCACTTACATACCCCCTTCACCCCCTTCCCAAAAAATAAAATCTGTTCTGTTTTGTTAATGGACACCGTTGTCTTTATTACTGTTTTCGCGGGAATGTTTTAAACCTGGGACGCAGACTGTGGCGGGGGGCGGGTTTAGGGTTGTGATGCAAATGATGCTTCTAAACTCCAGGAATGACAGGCTCCGCGGTGGTGGACTGGTTGTTTCAACGGAGCCTGCCAGCCCTCCTGGCCGGGACTGCGTGTATGTGTCGGCTATGTGACTGTCTTGCAGGGGGAGGAGGGTTACAGATCCCCTGCTGCACGGCTCTGTGATGCAGGGTAAGGACCGCTGCATAAGATCTGTAACTGCCCTCCCCCGCCACCAAGTCACAGAGCAACACCACCGCCCCCACCACACAAAACATGAAAACCACCTCCCAGACTGACCAGGATAACTAGTCACTGCACTGTATATGTGCCCTGCTGCTGCACCTGCCCCCTGCTAAAGGTGACTGTCCTGTCCAATGACCAAGCCCCTTCCCCCCCCTTCAGACAGACTCCCCTCCAAAAGAAGAGGATGGAAACAGAAATGAACAGAAACGTATTCTTTATTAACAACCGCACATGGAACGGGGGGGTGAAACTTGGACGGGGTCTTGTGTGAGGCGGGTAGGAAAGGACTTTTCAGATTTTGGGGAATGAGAGCCTTCTACTGCTATAGCTGTCCGCTGGGGTGGAGTGAAAGTTTTCACGGCCCCTGCTGCCTCTCCGTGTTTGGACTTTGGGTGAGGGGGGTATGGGACTTGGTGGCGGGGCAGGGCGGTTAGAGAGAGACTGCAGCGGGGCTCTCTCCTCCTGCCTCCGGTCCTGCAGAACATCCACAAGGCGGCGGAGCGTGTCCGTTTGCTCCCTCATTAGTCCAAGCAGCGTTTGAGTAGCCTGCCTGTCCTCCTGTCGCCACCTCTCCTCCCGTTCCATGTTTTCCCGGTGCATTTGGGACAAGTTCTCCCTCCACTGTGTCTGCTGGGCTGCCTGTGCTCGGGAGCATCCCATTAGTTCTGCAAACATGTCTTCCCGTGTCCTCTTCTTCCTCCTCCTAATGTGCGCTAGCCTCTGGGCAGATGTGGCTGTGGGAATTGGAAAAAGGGAGTGAATTCCTGAGACAGAGCACTGTATCTGTGAACAGAGAACATAGTCTTTCTCTGTCAACAAGACCATGCAGAGCACCTATCACACGCACACTGAGGACTAGGTCGAATTTTCGGCCCTCGCCTACAGTGCCTGCGGTCTTGCTGTGGCGAGCTGAGGAGCAGGGCTGGACACCGGACTTTGTCTAGCTGGCAAACATGGTAAGCCGTAGACTTGTGGCCGCTTAAAACTTTAAGAGTGGCACTGGCCTCCTTTCACATAGAAAGCAATGCAAGTCTCTGCTGGCAGCAATCCTGCAAGCATGAACTCTGCCCCTGTCCCACCCCCTCGCGGCTGTAAACCGCGTGGCTGTAAACCGGCGGTTGCAGTTCTATAAAGGGACGGGCAAGCAGTCCCAATACTAACTTTCCCCTACCTAATTCACAGCAGGGAGTCATGCCAGACATCACCCTCCTGAAGGTCTCCGAGAGCCAGAAGGAGAAGATGCTCCGGGACAGCCTGCAGAAACCGGGGCCATTTGCTGCACTGCTGTGCAAGGCCATGATCCCGGAGTACCTGCTGGCGTTGTGGCAGGGAAACGTGTCCTACCACGGGGGGCCTAATAAGCTCTCCCTGCCCAGGAACCTGCTGATGAGGCTGGAAAAACACCTGCAGGAGGTGTATGAGGAGTTCTCCCCGGAGGATGTCGCCTCTATCCCCGGCTACATTGACCAGTTCTTGGCTTAGGTGCCCTTGGAGGGACAAATGACTGCAGGGTTTTGGGCACTATAATCATGAAGCGGACATTGTGCAATTTTTTGAAAATGGTTCGGACTATATATTGAGGCGCCCAAAGACAGACTAATCATGATACACTTTGCACTGATTCCCCTTTTGTTTGACTTTCCTGTTTACATGTTTTGAAGCACTTTACCCACTGTTAATATTTTCAATCTTCCTGTTTTGTTGCAAATAAATGTTTACATGTTTTAAAGCACTTTAGCTACTGTTAATATTTTAAATACGCCAGTTATGTTGTAAATAAATGTTTAGATATTTAAAACACTTACTGCTTGATCCTTCCCCTGAATCTGTGTCTGGGGTAACGGCTGGGGAGGGTTGGTAGGGGATCTCTGTCAGGGTGATGAAGAGCTCCTGGCTGTCGGGCAAATCAGCGTTGTAAGCGCTGTCTACTGCCTCGTCCTCCTCATCTCCTTCCTCCTCTTCCCCGTCCGCTGAGGAACCGGCCGCGGACAATATCCCATCCTCAGAGTCCACGGTCAGGGGTGGGGTGGTGGTGGCGGCCGCACCTAGGATGGAATGCAGTGCCTCGTAGAAACGGGATGTGTGGGGCTGGGATCCAGAGCGTCCGTTTGCCTCTTTGGTCTTCTGGTAGCCTTGTCTCAGCTCCTTGATTTTCACGCGGCACTGCGTTGCATCCCGGCTGTAGCCTCTCTCTGCCATGGCTTTAGAGATCTTCTCATAGGTCTTTGCATTCCGTCTTTTGGAGCGCAGCTCGGAAAGCACGGACTCATCTCCCCACACAGCGATGAGATCTAAGACTTCCCGATCCGTCCATGCTGGGGCCCTCTTTCTATTGGATTGCACGGCCATCTCTGCTGGAGAGCTCTGCATCGTTGCCACTGCTGACACTGCTGCTGAGCTCGCCACGGTGTCCAAACAGAAACTGCGCTTCAAACTGCCCAGACAGGAAAAGGAATTCAAATTTTCCCGGGGTGTGGCTGGTCAGAGCATCCGAGCTCGGACTGCTGTCCAGAGCGTCAACAGAGTGGTGCACTGTGGGATAGCTCCCGGAGCTATTAGCGTCGATTTCCATCCACACCTAGCCTAATTCGACATGGCCATGTCGAATTTAGCGCTACTCCTCTCGTTGGGGAGGATTACAGAAATCGATTTAAAGAGAGCTCTATGTCGAACTAAATGGCTTCCTGGTGTGGACGGGTGCAGGGTTAATTCGATATAACGGCGCTAAATTCGACATAAAAGCCTAGTGTAGACCAGGCCCATGAATGACTCTTGTGAGAAGCCAATCCCTTTTCTCCCCATCCTGTTGAATCCCTAATACGGATTCACCAGACCCAAACGGCAACAGCAGGCAATGCTTGTAGGCTACTCTTTTGGGTCTGTGTGTCATTTCCTCCAAACATAAGTATGCACATGGACAAATTGTGCACCTGGTTTTCAAGGCAATTGTTTTAAATCAAGATGTCTCAAAGTGACA
>NW_020664531.1:12947653-12957728 GCF_002925995.2 Terrapene triunguis | reverse complement strand
ATGTTGTAATTAAATGAATAAGGAAGGGAGATCTCTTAAAAAAAAAAATGCCACCTGACATTGGCTGTATATATATAGCCCTCGCCTAAATGACTTTAGGTCAGCAAGTCAGATATATCAAGTAACTTAAAGCAATTCAAAACCAACAAATCCACAGTACCAAATTAGATTCAAAGAGCATTATTAGAGTTGGACCTGAGCCACAAATTTAGATCCACTTTTCCCTGAATCTTGGGAAAATTCAGATGTGGAAGAGGGAGATTTGGATCTAGAGGTCCAGCTTGGACCGGTCTCTACTTAATATTATAGATAGAGACAAAACATATTCAGAAAACTCTAAGCTCCTGTCTTAAGAAGGTATGTAATTTCCTAAAAGGTCAACTCATAAAACCAAGAGATTTACATTTCTAAAGGTCTAGGTCAACCAGAGTATAACTGATCTAGCTTTTTCTTTGGGATCAAATTGTAGAATATGCAGATTTTTTTTAAACGAATAATTTTAACCATGTCAATCTAGAAGTAAATCCTGTTTAATTTACTCACACATCTGATTAAAATGAGGACTTTGCTAGTAACCTTCCTTACAAAACCACTGCATTACATCATGATTAGAAGTTTCTGCTCCATAAGGGCATAATCCAACACCTACTGAAGTCAAAGGGAGTCTTTCTAATGACTAAAGTGAGAACTGGATCAAGCCCAATGTGGCATTATGGTTTATTTAGCAGTATATAAAATAGTAAATGATTAGGGACGGCAAACCAGGAGCTCCATCCCTTTTAGAGGACAAGGGAACACTCAATCAAATTAAAGGTGTCAAATTTAAAACAGATGAAAGGAAACAAATACACATAATTAACCTGTGAAACTCACTGCCACAAAATGTAAAGGTCAAGAGCTCAGCAGGTTTCAAAAAAGGATTCGAATTTACATGAATAATAAGAGCATCTGTAGTTACATTAGATAAAATAAAAACATGTTTCAGGAGATAAAATGTTACATTTCAAGGTATAATATGAAACATTTTGTACTCATCACTGTCAGAGACAGAATACTGAACTAGATGGACCATTGGTCCACTGGAGCATTAATTTTCAAAGTAATTAAAGGATCAAGACGCAGGTGTATCAAAGACCAAATTTCAACCTACGAACCACCATGACAGCTGGACTTCTCTGTGACCATGCAGATCACAAAGCCCAGGACAAAGCATGCGAGAGCTAGGGATAAAGCTCTCCGTTGAGGGACTCTGACTATGGAACAATCTTCCAGAGGAGATCAGGTGAATTCCAGTCTTTAGGAAAGGTTTCAAAGCCTTCCTCTTTGTGACTCTTTCCACCATAAGTGACACTCACAAAATAAACCTCCCTTCTACTCCCTAATCTCTACCAAACAAAAACAAAACAAAAAACAATCAAACAAAAACTAAAAACAACCCACACAGCCCTACCCCAAGCAGACTTTTGACTTCAAAAAGAGAGAAGTGCCACTACTTTGCTATTGCTACTAATTTTATGTGGAAGGCACTCAGATACTATGGTGACGGGCAGCAGTATAAAACAGACAGATCTAACTAACCAAAATGGAGTTCCTATGTTCCCAAAGAAACATGGTAAACTGCAGGTAAATGGTGCCGGTCAGAATTGGGGGACATTAGCAGAAGTGTGCAGATTGGCATGCACATTACCTATCTATACTGTGCCTGATTAAAGTCCGTGAGCACTAATTTCACTTGCACATTTTAAAAATAAATGAAAGGTTCACACCTCCTTCTGATGGAGCACTTCCAAAATCCAACATTACAGGGCAGCCTTCTTTTCTTCTACTTGATCTAAGGGCTGATACTCAAATTCAGAACTTTATGTAAACATTTCTTAAAAGAAATTGTTGTTGAAAATAAAAGGCCTGCATTTCAGGAAGGATTATTTGAAATAAAAGCACACTGCTGTATCTGGCCAGATAAAGAGGTGCCACAAAGAGACAGGCATTGAATTGCTAATGCAGAGAATAAGATAAATATACAGATAATATCCAGAGACCTAGTTCATGTCTAAGTCCCAAAAGGATCCTCAAACCATGTAGAGACCGACATCTCCCTACCTATCTCGCCTGCTGGGCCCAATATGGTAAGCAGAGATGTCCCTTGGGTAGGGCGAATCGGGGCGACCGCTCCGGGCCCCGTGCTTTGGGGGGCCCCGTAGGCCGGTGCAATTGCCCAGCGCGGGCAGTCCCGGAAGAGACGAATCCGTTGCTTCCGCCCCGGGCTCCGCATCCCCCTAGGGACGGCCCTGCTGGTAGGCATCCTCTGAATGCACCTAACTCCACACAAATGGCCGTGCGAGGGAGGACATTTCCCTCATAATCTTTATCCCAGTGATTAGTGTACTCACCTGGCATGTGGGAGTCTCCCGGTGCAACTCTGCCCTCTGCCCAACGATGAGAAGGGATTTGAACAGGGATCTCCCACCTCACAGATGAATACCTAACTACTGTTCTTACATAAGAACAACCATACTGGATCAGACCAACGGTGCATCTAGCCCAGTATCCTGTCTTCCAACAGTGGCCAATGCTAGATGCTTCAGAGGGAACAACCAGAACAGGGCAATTATCAAGTGATCCATCCCCTGTTGTCCACTCCCAGCTTTTGGCAGTTAGAGGCTGAGGACACCCAGAGCATGGTGGTGCATCCCTGACCATCTTGGCTAAGAGTCATTGATGGACCTATGCTCCATGAAATTATCTAATTATTTTTTGAACCCAGTTATACTTTTGGCCTTCACAACATCCCCTGGCAATGAGTTCCACAGGTTGACTGAGTGCTGTGTGAAGAAAGTACTTCCTTTTGTTTATTTTAAACCTGCTGTTTATTACTTTTATTGGGTGACCCCTGGTTCTTGTGTTATGTGAAGAGGTAAATAACACTTATTCACTTTCTTCATGCCATTCACAATTTTATAGACTTCTGTCATATCCCCCTTAGTTACCTCTTTTCCAAGCTAAAACGTCCCAGTCTTTTTAATCTCTCCTCACATGGAAGCTTTTCCATACCCTTAATCATTTTTGTTACCCTTCTCTGCACCTTTTCCAATTCTAATATATCTGTTTTTGAGATGGGGCGAGCAGAACTGCATGCAGCATTCAAGGTGTGGGCATACCATGGATTTATATAGTGGCAGTAAGATATTTTCTGTCTTATTATCTATCCCTTTCCTAATGGTTCTTAACATTCTGTTAGTTTTTTGATGACTGCTGCACACTGAGCAGATGTTTTCAGAGAACTATCCAAAATGATTCCAAAATCTCTTTCCTGAGTGGTAACATTTAATTTAGACCCCATTGTTTTGTATGTATAGTTGGGATTATGTTTTCCAATGTGCATTACTTTGCAGTTATTAACATTGAATTTCATCTGCCATTTTGTTGCCCACTCGCGCAGTTTTGTGAGATCCTTTTTTAGCTCTTCACAGTGTGCTTTGGACTTAACTATCTTTAGTAATTTTGTATCGTCTGCAAATTTTGCTACCTCACTGTTTACCTCTTTTTCCAGATCATTTATGAATATGTTGAACAGCACTGGTCCCATTACAGATCCCTCTCTCCATTCTGAAAACTGAACATTTATTCCGACCTTTTATTTCCTCTCTTTCCTTCTTATCCCATGACAGCTTTTTCGCCTAAGAGCCTTTGGTGAGGGACCTTTTCAAAGGCCTTCTGAAAATTCAAGTCCATTATATCCACTAGAACAGTGGTGGGCAACCTGCGGCTCGCAGGCGGCACGCGGCCCATCCGGGTCATCTGCTGGTGGGCCTCCAGACAGTTTGTTTACATTTGCACGGCTGCCCACAGCTCCCAGTGGCCGCGAGTTGCCATTCACAGTCAATGGCACCTGCGGGAAGTGGCAGGGGCTGGCCGCCGCTTCACACAGCTCCCATTGGCCGGGAACGGCAAACCGCGGCCACTGGGAGCTGCAGGTGGCCATGCAAATGTAAACAAACTGCCTGGAAGTCCACCCGCAAATTACCCTGACGGGCTGCATGCGGCCTGCAGGCCGCAGGTTGCTCACCACTGAACTAGAACATCCTTGTCCACGTGTTTGTTGACTCCCTCAAAGAATTTTAATAAATTGGTGAGCCATGATTTCCCTTTAGAAAAGCTGTGTTGACTCTTCCCCAACAAATCATGTTCAATTATGTGACTGGTAATTCTGATCTTTACTATAGTTTCACCCAATATTTAATACAAAATGGAACAACAACAAGAAAGATTGCAAGAAGGCCACTTCAGAATACCCCATTGCCCAGAAGATTATTCACCAGAGTTTCAAGCCACACAGGAGAGGCGTATATTGAACCATGATCAAATTTAGTGATGACACAAATTATTGGACAGATAGCAAACAAACAGGAGGAAAACACTAAACTGCAAAAACACCTGGAGAGAGGAAAACCAGTCTGATTAATTCTTTAGTAAGTAGCTAAGAGAATGCCAGGAGACATATCTATAATGTACTGGAATTAGGTCCTCATACTGCAAACACATACTGCTGAGTTCAATGGGACTACTCACATGAGTAAAATTAGCAGATGCATAAGGTGTTTGCAGGCTCACATTATAAGGTCTTTGAGACAGGGCCTGTCTTTTAATATGTGTTTGTACAGCAACTATGGAGTTTCATATCTTCCACCCAAAATACCCAAGTCTTTTTTAATCATTTAAATCTCATAAAACCTCTGCAAGAAATGTATTATCTCAATTTTTCAAATGGGTAAAAAGAGATGTGGGGAAGAAAGTCTATGTTCAGAAGTGCCACTGATTTTGAATGCTTCAATTAAAGTTTGAGTTACTATGGGCCTGATTTTTAGAAGTGCTAAACAAGCAACTCAAATTGAAGTCAATGGAAGCTGTTGTTGCTCCAAGTAATCACAATCTGATCCAAGTCATCTCAAACTGGACTTTCCAAATAAACAAAAACCACCCAAAGCCACTTTTGAAAAATAGGCTGCTTATGGCACGTTAACCGTGAAGTCAGATATAGAACCTTTAAGTACCATCTCCCAGTCCATTGCTCTACACAATTAGGTATCAGACTCTGGCCCTAACTCACACTATCTTACTCCACAAGTAATCCCAAATGGGACTACTCACAGAATAAGGTAACTACTCAGTGTGACTAAAGTATCTGAATCTGACCCTGAGTTGTAGGAACAGAATATGATCCAATGCACCTACATTTTTTGTGCATTATGCAGAGCTCTGTCCTCTACAGAGTTTCTGTAACCTTGGCAAGAAAATGTTCTACAAATGTAAAACTTCTGCTGAAAGAGGTTTTCTTTGAACTATTTTTTATTGGTCTTTTGACATCCTTAAAGCTAAGAGCACACACAGCCTTTTTCCATCCTCCAGCAAGCTCCTGAGTACAGGCCATAACACAACAAATGATGTTAAGAGAATATTTCCCACCCACTTTATGAAAGAATGGATAAAAAGGTCTTTTCCTATTTTGTTTTCTTCAGAAAAACACATTCCAGTTGTTATTTTTCCTCTGACTTCTTTGCTGAGTTAATTCACAGACTAGAAGGATTATTAAATAACAAGGTAGAAAATAATAAAAGAAAGTATTTCTTAACAACAAACTGTGGTATTGCTTTGAAAAGCCCAGAATTCCAAAATCAGGCCTGCGTGTGTGACCATAAGTGAAGAGAGTGACATTTATCAACAGATGCATTAAAGTAAATATATAAGAGGTACATAAGTTTTCACAAAGGTTGGGATTTGCATTAGTGGCATACTCAATACTTACCCTTCTGAAGAGCTACAGTATCAATTGTTCCAAGGACAGCAGACTTACTGCTATTTTTAACAAAGCCCACACTGCAACTGTTTAGCTTATAAAACCTCACAACAGCAATAGCTTAAACCCTGCTCTGCATGAACATGCTCTTAGCCAACCTTCCTAAACAATAAATGGTTTCTCAAAATCCCATGATACTCTGAAGAGGTTACTAACAAGGGGCAGACATGTCAAATTTGTTACAGATTTGGCCTGTTTTCAAGGCTTCCAAAATACAACAGTTACAACTAATGCATCAGCCATGCCTGCCCTGTAGATATTTTTGGAAATGAAAAGTGACGTCTCATGAACGTACAATACTGTGACCTGAGATTCATGAAGACACTAACACATTCTTTCATAAACATGTTCACTTATAAAGATGTAAATGCATGCTGTCCCAGGCAGACCCATGTTGAGACTGACTGACACCCATTCCATTCACTTACACACACAATTTATTTCTGTCAAGGGATTACTTATTAAGAGTGAACTCTTTGATACACTCACATGGGAAAACAACATTACTATCAAAGTCCACCACCACCAGTTCTCAAACATCTTCCCCTGCACTTCTTTAAAAGTTTTAAGGTGACTATGTATAAGGTGGAGAATAAAACTAATGAAAAATATTAGGCATACTTTGTGTTCTATCCATTTAGGAGGAGATTTTCAAAGGTATACAGGAAAATTAGGCAAACTTCCATTGATTTTCAATAGGAGTTAGGTGCCTTAATCCCATTTGTCCCTTTGAAAATCTCTCCTTTAGCCTACATATTTAAATACATAATCACAAAGAAATTATTTATTTTTGTAGGCCAGTTATTCTAAAACTTCTCATTTCTAGACACTAGGGATAATGATGGTGGTGAGGTCTGGGGTATCTTTTCCTAAACTGGTGAAGTGTAGGGATATTCCTAAATCAGGCAGAAGGCAAATTTGAGTTAGGATGAAAATATCACTCGGTCTACAGTCCTGTTGAGTACAAAAATGACATGTTACTAGGCACAGAGGAGCCATGCCAGTGTTCATCCTCTGTGTTTCCGATTTGAAAAAGACTCTTCTTGTACGCAGTCAGGATCCAGCGTTCCTTTCCACAGGATACCTGAATTCCTCTGACACAGAAAGGATCTGTATTGCTCTTCACTTCCATCACAAGTATGGGCAACAACTCTGCTCCATCTATCCTTATGCTACACTATTTGACAGTCACAGGAAGAGTCACATAATTGCCTCACTGCAGTGTTTGGGGTATCAATGTAGAATACTATACTATTTTATAAGGAGTACACTAGACACTAGCTGAGCCTCTGCCTGAGTCCTGCTGCACAATCCCTTCTTTCTGAACGCAGACTTAGGGCAGGTCTACACTAGAAGCGCTAAATCGACACAGCTGCACTGATGCAGCTGCGCCGCTGTAGCACCACTGGTGAAGATGCTCTCTCCTGTCGGCATAATTCCACCTCCACGAGAGGGGGAAGCTATGTCATGGGAGAGCGTCTCCTGCCGACATAGGGCCAGTGTGGACAACACTTAGGTAGCCATAACTTGCATCGCTCAGGGGGTGTCTTTTTCACAGTTAAGTTAGATCGACTTAAGAGGTAGTGTAGACTTGCTCTGAGTTCCCTCTAGTACAGTGGTTTTCAATCTTTTTTCATTTGTGGGCCCCTAAAAAATTTCAAATGGAGGTGCGGACCCGTTTGGAAATCTAAGACATAATCTGAGGACCCCCAGTGGTCCGCTGACCACAGGTCGAAAACCATTGTTCTAGGGTAACAACAACTCTTCGCGGACTCCTGAGACATAGTCTGCGGATTCCCAGGGGTCTATGGACCACAGATTGAAAACCACTGCTCTAGCACTAGGAATCAAAGAGCTGGAGTTAGTCTTGAACAGCAATCCCTTCCTCTACAGACCCCCTCTTCCTGCTGGAAGGAAAAAATATCTAGATCTCCCTCTTCAGCAATACAAAAACACAAAATAGCCCCCTACTTCTGCCTAATGTGTAACATCACTGACATCAGCACATGTTCCACCACTAGTAACTGTGACAGCAACAGCACTGACCGTGCCTCTGATCACATCTACAGCTGGTCTGAGTATTCGTGCTACTGATCCCCTCTAGCCCCAGTTCCCTACTTCCCCACCAAGAGAGTGAGTTAACTCTCACCCCGCAACAATGGAGGGATACTTTCAAAGTGCCCCTTTCCCTCTCCAACACTGAGTAGCTAAATCCCCCCTCCCCCCATGGCAGTGTAGGGATAGTTTCTACGGCTCCCCCCCCCCCCCCCCCCAACACTGGGGTAGGTTTCTCTGTACCCCCCCCCCAACAGGGTAGGGATGATTTCTAACACCGCCCCCACACCCACCCCTGTACCTTATGCGGGGCTCTGAGCAGGCGGTGCACCCCGGCCAGCTGGGTGACGAGCGCGATGTCCTCCCTGAAGGTGTAGAGAGGGGGCCGGGTGGGCTCGGGGAAGTTGGTGCTATTGAAGGGGTCGGTGTCATCTAAGAACTGCACCCTGCAAACCAGCGTGGCCATGGTGCATCCATGCAAAACACGGCGGCAGCGGCAAAGCACGGGGTGTGGGTGGCTGGGCAGGAGGCGCCCCTTCCCCCCAGAACAAGAAATAAAAGTTGGAGCCCAGCAGCAGGGCTGCGACCCGCCCGCAGCGGCAGGTTGGCAGAGATCAGGCTCTGCTCCCCGGGGCCGGGCTGAGCTGCAAAGCGAGGGCGGGGGGAGCAGGAGAAGCACCGGCCGCAGGAGCCGCTGCCGCCGCAAGATGCACGCAGCGGAGCCCGACTGCTTCAGAGCCGCTAGCACGCGGGAAACATCGCCCCCTCCCCGCCCGGGTCCACACGGTGCGGGCGCCCTTCAGGCTGAGAAAGGGCAGAGCCCCGGAGCGAAGCGGCCGGCGGGCGCGGTGCAAGGGCAGCCGGAGAGCAGCGGCGGCAGCTGCTCCCCCATGCTCAGTCAGCCTGAGCCCGCTGCACCCGGCCGGGGCTGCTGCCTGTGGGAAACCCGCGCTGGATTAGTCCTCAGCCAAGCGCAGCCGGAGCCGCAAGGTAGCAGGCGCCCCCCAGCGGGCACAGGGAGGAGCGTCACCGGCCGCTACATTCTCCAGCCCGGGACACTGGAGCGGGGGACGGGGACACCCAGTCAGCCAGGAACTCCCGCCTGCGCGGGAACTGGGGTCAGGGGGAGGGGGAGATAGCCTGCTAAAATCTTCCGGAGAGGAGGTAGGGAGAGAAGATCCTGGCTTGGGGACCAACACCCCTCAGCCTCGCATCTGCCAGAGGAGAGAAAGACATTCCACCCCCCCCCTCAAAAAATACTCCTAGATTGGGAGAGATAAAGAGAGAGTCCACCACCCAGAGATCATGTCCAACAACCCTCAATCTCCAGGGATGGGAAAATTTGGGGGGAGGGGAAGAGAGAGATTCCTACCTGGGGAACCCCACATCCTTCAGGGTAAAGAGACAGAAAGCATTTCACCACACGCAAATCTCCAGGCAGACCCTTACATTCTCCTTGTCATCCCGATCCTGGAACCACCTATCTATAAATTTGGGAGCAAGGCAATCCGGGCCCCCTGCACAGTACCACCCATGGCTCTGTTTGGTGTAGTGGTTGGTGCCAGTGCCACACCGGAGCCATCTATTGGGAAACAAATTCTAAACACCCACATTTGCATATAACTGCATTCTGTTACCTCAAATAGCCTGTGCTTCCTGGTAACATCTTTAGTGTAATATTTGTTAAATTCAAAGGGAATTTAAAATAAAGTTAGGGATTTGATCCAAACAGAAAGTAATACAAAGGATCAAAGTTTGGCCAGCTTTTTTTCTTGTTTCTATAAAGCCCATGTAATTGTTTGGGGGTTTTGTGTGTGTTTGGGGTTTCTTCCCCCAAACAGATGAATCAATGCTATTTTTTTTCCAAACAGAAAAAATAAGAGAGCTCACTCATATATTTCTTTACCTTTTTCCCTAATACCTTAGGCCTATATTTTCCTTCTCCAGAAAATATCCACAGAAGAGAAAATTTCCATGATGGTCAGAGTATAGAAAGACCCCAGATTTGTATGGGATCACCCACACGGATTGCAGAATGAGGGCAAAAACACTCTGTGCTCTTCATTCAAGGGGAGAAGGATGGGCCATTGGTTAGGGCAGTAGCATAGGAATAAAGTCGTCTAGCAAAGTTCCAGTCAAATCAATTGTTTTGTTCTCCAAAACTTC
>NW_020664531.1:12918869-12942653 GCF_002925995.2 Terrapene triunguis | reverse complement strand
TCAAGGGAAGTAATTGCCGAAATAAAAAGTCAAAAGAGAAAAGATCCTCTGATTGCTATCAAAGCATCTCGGTAAATAACATCCACTGCTGTGAGATTACGGACAGGGCACATTGCAGGAATAGAAATCATTAGCAATGGGTCCAAGATATCCACTCTGCAAGATGTCAGGAGCAGGCTTTTACAGCTGCCTGCACGAGTGAAGCTTTTCAGCTTGGACGCTTTGGATCAAGTGTTTACAAAGGAACCCATATGAGTTGCTGAATTTATTTTCAAACTTCATGGGCTGATATGATTATCATGAGACCACCACCACAGGCTTCCTGTGTGACTTTGGGCAAGTCACGTAGCCTCTCTGTAACTCAGCTCCCCATCTGTAAAATGGGAATAATAGCACTGCCCGACCTCAGAGAGGTGTTGTGACAATAAATACCTTAATGATTGTGAAGCACTTTGAGATCTACTGATGAAAAGCCTTATATGTGTGATAGGGATTAATGGCCCACAAGCAGCACCAAGAAAGCAAAACAACATATGGGCTAAAAACTTCTTGGAGCATGGAGTACCCCAGCTTCTTGGGAATTGTCTGCCCTTCCAAAGTGTGTCATGGCCCTTGCACCCCTCTGACAGCATCGCTGGACTTGCCACACTTTTTGCTGTGGTCTACGGCTGCAGATGACACATCCTCCTATACTTTGTGGGGGTACAAGTCAAGCATTGTAATGTAATGCTGAAAGAAACAGCATTAGATTGTGTGGGGTTTTCCACCAGAAACTATGTGGTTTTAACAAGTGAGCATGACATCTATACCATAGAAGCATTTTCACCTGGAGTGTCTGTTTTCTGCACAAAGTGGTTACTAGGGCCTTCTATCAGCTCAGGGGCTGAAGGACCATGCCACATAGGTTCTTCTCCGTTTCCTCTATGATTCTGAAGCCAAATTTTCATTATTAGTTTATGTTTACTCAATTTCAAGACATGCTTAGGGATGGAGCATCTGACTTAGAGATTATCAAAACTGAAAGAATTCTAAAAGTGTTTTTGTTCACTTCTTGCATTTCACTCAGCTTTAATAATGAAAAGAGACTAATTAGTTTCATTTCCATCTCTATTCTGTCTCACTTTCTGATTCTGATGCTACAATGAGTAATGTTTACAAGGAAACACAAAATTGTTTTGATTTTAATTATTTTAAAAGTCATAAAAACATTTCTATTATAATTAGTAAAAATATAGTAATTTTTAATTAAACAGATTCTAACTTTGAGGACTAAACTACATAACTATCACTTCAAAGGGACACTGTCAACTTACAGTTCATATGATGTAAATAAATATACTTCTTTACCTCTTTTACTATTGATAGATTATAAAAAGTAAGAGAACGTTAAGAATTCAGTTTACTTGTTCCTATTTCTATTCTTATTTACATTGTGAATTTCTGTCATGGCGTATAGTGAAAAATCAAGTCACTTTCACATTTTTTGCCATAGTTTGTTTAATCATCATTTAAAGTGGGTTTTTTAATTTGTGTTCTGTTAGTCTTGCATTTTGTGAAAACTTGTTATACATTTATTTTTAATTTATGGCCATTGTTAGATTTTGCAAGATTGGGCCCCTGGTTATGTGAATAATCCTTACACACCACACCCATGTAGTTCCATTTAATAAGGGAATGAAATTAAGGATATACATATTACATAAAGCATACAGAGATGTTTTGATATCCTGGGGGTATTTTTAAACAGTTCATGGAAGCCAAACCTTTTTACAAGGCTAAATGGTAGTATCACCCAGACTGTTCCTACTATCAGGAAATGAAATTAAGAGAGGAGTGCTGTACTGGGTGTCTCCCTACCCCATCATCAGGAAGTCCAACCATTGATTGTGATTTTTGAGATGAAGAGTTAGGGATCTAAATGTAGCACACCCCAATTGAATTTCCAGACACTGAAAAATAGTGTTTTTCTTGTAAAGAAAGGCAACTATGGAACACAACGTTAGGCAACCCTCTTATTACATCAGGAAACACAAATAGGAAACAGCACACCAGGCATTCCAGAAATAGACATAAAGTTGTCACACTATCTCCTGTCCCAGTCATAAGGCCATTTAAGACCTCTCATGAGAGAGATGTGATAATATTTTTAAGAACATACAGTGGAATCAATACCAACTCATGAGCAGCCTCAAAATAACAAACTATGCACATGATCAAAAAAAAAAAAATCCAGTTCTCTGTTTCAAGCTACCAAGTTCTTAAGGAATGAAAAATAATTTAAGAATTTCCATGTAAGACTGATATGTTCTTCTTAACTCATCTCATTGTGGATTTTTATAAAAATGCATTATTGCATGAGTTAGGATAGTGTGTCAAACTTGACTTTGAATTTCATTATTGTTGAAACCTGAATGTTAAAATAACAGTTTTTTGTCTTTAATTTCCTCTTTTTTATTAAAAAATATTTGATGGAAAGTTACTTAGAAGCATATTCTTTAACCAAAATACCACCCGGACTCCACTTAAATATGTATTTAAGCAGTTTTTTGAAAAACAGCTATTAGATATCTGAGCAATTGGAATAGCTCCATAGGAATATTAGTTTTTCCAGTATATTATATCAATCCATATCTAGAATGCAAGGTCAGCCTAATAAAAATCCTCATGAAGTTACAGTATAAGTATGTGAAATGGCCATTTCTTTTAACTTTTTATCTCTATCTTATTCATACAAATTAATTGGACAAATTAAAAACAAACTGCATGCCAAATTAAATTTTTCGACTTGAAGCCAATTTAGTTATAGTAGGACAAAAGCAACTTAAACTGCCGTATTTTATTTACTTAACATTAATATAGCTAAAAACAACAATCCATTCTTTATTAAAAAGATAATAAAAATGGGCTTGTAAACCACTGGAAATAGTGCATTATAATGGAAGTGCTGACAAATCCTTTACAGTAGTGATGGGAACTCTATTCCTGTCTTACCTACACTTTAATCTGTAAATAAAACTTAAATCTCATTTAGTAAAGTGAGGAGGACAATGACTTAATGGCCTAGTTAATGTGGAGTTGTAATGGGGTCTACAAACCCCATACTAAACATAGACAGCAGGGGGAGGAGAGTTTCTCCTGATTACAAGCAAGCAGCTTAACCACAACCCCACACAGCTGCCAGAGGGGCCAATCATGGAGGCAGGCACCCACAGTTGCAAACAATAGAGGAAAAACGGCCTGCTATAAAGGGGAGAACACAGAAAAGGAAAGGGAGGCAGAAAGTCATGAAATAGCAAGGGTGACAGCCTTGCACCAGGCTGCCTCCAAGAAAACAATCAGGAGACCGAAAGAAACAGCAAGCCCAAAAAGCAAAGGGCTGACAGTCTTAAGTGAAGGTGAGGGTCCAAGAACTGACCTGACTGAGAGTAAACTAAGGAGGGTCAGTCATGAGAGAGCACACCAAGAGGTGGGGACAGCAGTGCACAGGCAAATAAAGTAACAGACTTTCCCAACTATGAGTGTAAGTGAAATTTGGCTGCCACAAGACCAAGAATAATCACAGAATCATAGAAATGTGGGGCTGGAAGGGACCTTGAGAGGTCATCTAGTCCATCCCTAATGCTGAGGGAGGACCAAGTATAGCTAGACCATCCCTGACAGGTCCAAACTGTTCTTGGAATCCCTGTCATCAATGGTTTCTACTACCTCCCTCAATAACCAATTCCAGTACTTGATTATCCTTATGGTTAGAAAGATTGTCCTGATATGTACCTTAAATCTCCATTGCTGCAGATTAAGACCACAGCTTCTTGTCCTATCTTCAGTGGAGAGGGAAAACAATTGATCATGGTCCTCTTTGAAGACTGTTATTCAACACCCCCACCCCCAGTCTTCTTTTCTCAAGACTAAATGTGCCTTTTTTAAAAATCCTTTCTTCATAGGTCAGGTTTGCTAAACGTTTTATCATTTTTGTTGCTCTTTCCTGGATTCTCTTCAGTTTGTCCACATCTTTCTTAAAGCGTGGCGTCCTAAACTTAACAGAATACTCCAGCTGAGATCTCATCAGCTGAGTAGAGCAGAACAATTACCTCCTGTGTCTTACATATGACACTCCTATTAATACACCCTAGAATATTAGCCTTTTTGGCAACTGCATCATATTGTTGGCTTATATTCAATTTATAATCCATAGATCCTGTTCTACACTACTGTTTGCCTAGCCAGTTATTCCCCATTTTGTATTTGTGCATTTACTTTTTACTTCCTAAATGTAGTACTTGACTTTGCATTTGTCTTTACTGAATTTCATCTTGTTGATTTCAGACCAATTTTCCAATTTACCAATGTCATTTTGAATTCTAATTGTGTTCTCTAAACACTTTGCACTTGTATAGTACCTTCCACCCAAGGATCTCAAAGCACTTTGCAGACGTTAATGAATTTATCCTGATTATTCCCATTTTACCTATGGGGAAGCTGAAGAACAGGGTTAAGGACCTGAGCCAGCTTCCACTGAAGTCAGTGGGAATCTATCCTTTAACTTCAGTGGGAGATGGATTGGTTCCAATATGATATGGCCATGGCAAAAGGGGAGAGGATATGGAACTGCATGTCAAAAATGGCATTCTAAATCACTGCTTCTAAATCACTGACGGCTCTGAAGCAAAGTTGGGCACCCAGAAATGAGGAACATAATTAATGACCACCTCTGAAAAGTTTGATTTAAGTGACTTGCTGAGCATCATACAGGATCTCTGCGGCAGAGGTAGAGATAGCATCCAATTTTCTAGGGTAGTGTTCAACTGTCTTAACTGAGAAGACCACCCTTTCTCTTCCTGCCTCATTCACTATACACCTTCCAACTTTTGCAACAAATGAGGCAGAGGTTCAACAGGTAAGTGACTCCTTTTCTACACAACCCTAATTCATCCCCAGAGCTGTTCTGTGCACCGAATGAGGAAGAGTCCTGTGGAAAAATATCATGTGATCACATACTTCGGGATTGTATCATAATTCATACTCACAAGGGGCAATATTTCTAATTTTCTTTTAACATACACCTCTACCCCGATATAACGCGACCCGATATAACATGAATTCGGATATAAAGCGGTAAAGCAGTGCTCTGGGGTGGGGATGGGGGGGCAAGGGCTGCGCACTCCGGTGGATCAAAGCAAGTTTGATATAACGCGGTTTCACATATAACGCCGTATGATTTTTTGGCTCCCGAGGACAGCGTTATATCGAGGTAGAGGTGTAGTTTATTTTGGTGTAATTTCTTAGGCTTTTTAAAAAAGCAAACAAAAAAAAAAAAACAGCACTAGAGGGGGATGAGATACACACTTTGCCAGTGGGTTTCACAGATATTTGCTGACAGTAGAGGAATGGTGAGACTCAGGAATATTGGATTTAATTCCAGGCTCTACTAGGTACAGACTCTTCTGAACGTTTCTCCTAACCTTGACTTCTTCTGCCCCATTCCCTCCAACCTGTTCCTGTCCCAGTCCTGTCTCTTCCCCACCCTAGGCTCCTTGCCCCAGCCCCATTCTCCCACCCAGTACCAGTCCCCACTCCTCAGGCTTCTCATCCCAGTCCCGGTGGTCTCCTTGTCCCGCCAGCCCCAGCCTTGCCCCTCTCTCCAGCTCCTTATCTGATTTCAGTGTTCCCCCCAAGCCAACTGGCTCCAGTCACCCCCATACCTGTTATTCTCAGTGGCTCCTACTGTCCGTTTCCCCATCACCCCATCTCTCCATGTCCAACTAGTCTCCCATTCCTACTCCTAGCCACAATTTCTTTCTCTGTCTCCAGTCCCAGTTCACCAGACTCCTTATCCCAACTCCTTTTTCTTCCCCAGTTCTGATTTTTTTATCCCCTCTGCATAGGCGCCAACTTCTCCACTTTCCCCAGGGTATTCGATCCCCCCTCTGCCCCCAGCCCTGCCCCCACTCCACCCCTTCCATGTGCCCCTGCCCTGCCCCCATTCCAACTCCTTCCTCAAAGTCCCCACCCCAACTCTGCCACCTCCTTCTGCCAACTCTGCCACCTCCTTTGTCCCCGCCCATACTCCAACTCCTTCTCCAAATCCCCACCCCAGCCCCGCCTCTTCCCCATCTCCTCCCCTGAGCACGCCACGTTCCTGCTCCTCCACCTCCCTCCCAGCATGCCGTCAAACACCTGTTTGGCGGCAGCCAGGCAGGAAGTGCTTGGAGGTAGACGGAGGAGTGGGGACGCAGCATGCTCAGGAGGGGGAGTGTAGGGACGCATAGCTCCCGAATCGTCAGCCCATGGGTGCGGCACACTGTGCCCGTGGCTACGAGGCCGGAGTGGCCTTCACCCCAGCGTCTGTGTTTGGGAAACTTATTGGCTGACCTGATTTTCACCCTCGCTGCTTGCTTTCACGTGCACAAGATATGGGTTTGGGTGCCTACGTCCGCACACGCCTGCAGCAATTCTGCCAGGGTATACCCCGGGCGCCCGACCACTGCCTGCATGGCACGGCGGCAATCTGCAATGGCATTTTCTTAAGCCAATTTTTGCATTAGTTCAGTCTGGGTCTCCGGGTTATCAATCTGCCTCTGGACTGCCTCTTGGAGGCGGTCAATAAACTGGTGGAACGGTTCGGCGGCACCTTGCCGAGTAACCGCGAAGGACTTAGAGGACTCGCCCGCAGCGGGGACCCTGCGAAACGCCCGACGGACACACTGGCCAATGATGGGATAAGCTGCCCGGGGCGTGCCCACCGCCTGCTCGGGGATGCCCGAAAACTGCCCCGCGCCATATAACTGCTCAGCAAGATAGGCCCCCCCACCCTGTGCTGCCGCCGCAAGCGCCTCTCGCTGATACTCGCTATCCCACACAACATATTGCGCGGGAGACAGCACCATGCGACACATGTCTTTCCAATCTTGGGGGAGCAAGTGATAACCGTTTGACACACCTTCCAAGATCCCCAGGGTGAAAGTGGACCGCACCCCGGTCTCACGAACCGCCTTGCGGAGCTCGCGCAGAACCGAGTAGGGGAGAGCCTCCCAGTCCACGATCTGCCCCCCATTTCCATCATCCCGCCAAGAGACAGGAAACGCCTCGAACCCACAGCTGGATTCCTCGTCGGTCAAGAGACCGGCCTCGCGCGCTCGCCGCACCGCCGCGGCGACAGCGCCCCCCCGACCGGTGGGCAGGGGGGCGCCACCGCGGGTGGCGGCGCAGGGAGGGTCAGCTGCGGGTAGGAGGGGGGCGGCCCATCACCTGGGGGCAAAAGGGAAACCGGCTTGGGACCGTCGGGGCCGACCCCCTCCAGCGCCTCCTTGCAACGCTGCCAGAGCAGCAGGTGCTGGACCGGGGCACGGGGTTCACTATACAAGGTGGTCCCAATCCGTATCCAATCAAGAAGCCGTTACGACCCGCAGTCCGGATACCAGGGGCACTGGCGATCTATCTCCCTTAGAAGGTCCTCAATATGAGAGACCGAGACAACGACACATGATCGTTGCCGTATAATCTTTTGTAACTCCCTTGCGTGCTCCTTCTGGGCACTGGAAAGTCCCCCCCCCCCATACTCACGAATCACGGGCGGCAAACGGCTGCGGGGGTGCACTCGGCGTATCCAGCCGGTGAGCAGGGGGTTATCACGTCGGGGTCACCAGATGTGGCGACGAAAGGAGACAGAACGCCAGGTCGTGGTAGCCAAAAAGCCTCCCAGGGAATTTTTCCTGGGGTTTTTATTCTTTCTACTTCCCTGTTTACAACACTTCTAAGTGGTTGAATTGTTGCGCATAGGAGGAGCGTACAGTGTACAACAACATGAGATAACAAACCCATATCTTGTGCACGTGAAAGCAAGCAGCGAGGGTGAAAATCAGGTCAGCCAATAAGTTTCCCAAACACAGATGCTGGGGTGAAGGCCACTCTGGCCTCGTAGCCACGGGCACAGTGTGCCGCACCCGTGGGCTGACGATTCGGGAGCTATGCGTCCCTACAGGGGAGGGAGAGGAGGAAATGGAGATGGGGTGGGGGGTGAGGGGAGCTTGGCTGCCAGTGGGTGCAGAGCACCCACTAATTTTTCCCCGTGAGTGCTCCAGCTCCGGAGGACCCACAGAGTCGGCACCTCTGCATTCAAATCAGATGGCTTCTTCCTCCATCTGGGCAATAGCCAGGGGTCACTGAATGCACAAGAGAGACAAATCCAGTACCCATCTCTACCCTGACCTAGAGCAGCCATTACAGGGGAAATGTTTCTGAGAACCCATAGCTTTGAGATGGAACATGCTCAGTTGCTCTTTGGGGATGATGCACATACAGACTGGTTAGCACTACGAGCTGTGAGAGGATGGAATGTGCTCAGTGAGGACAGAATCATCACAGATTTTTAGCAGCTACAGCTGTCTATGAACTGAAGCGTCTAAGTTGGCCAAATTTGGGCAGCATTTCATGATAATGGCAAAAAGCACAACCCTGACACAAAGGCTACCTCCCCCCAGATTTCAAGTCTTGGATCCGAGGCATGAAATCACTAGATTTGTTTTTGTTTTAAAAAGGGGGCACCAGAATTTTTTAACATGGGCCAACAATATACCGTGCCCTAGTTTCATTCTCAGAAACAGCTGAAATGTTTTGGATTAAATCTTCCAAAATAATTCCACCAGAGGCAGACAAGTGCTAGGCAACTTTACTAAAAGGAAGTGCTACCAGCCCTATCATTTCTATATAGTAATATGATCCAGTCTTCTGGATCAGTTTTAATATGGTATAAAACACTTTAGGGAAAGGATGCAATTCAGACCTCAGGAACCCCAATGTAACATGCACTCAAATTGGTGGAGACAACATACAGGATTCTATATTCCTATGCATCATGGAGTTAGGCTACAAACCATCTCCACATAGCCCAGGAAAGTTTAGGAATAGGTCTGCAGAAAGGGTGGGGGGGGTGGCCATAAGGTCCATGGATATGCAGATCTAGTGGCCACAAAGCCCCATGTCAAGGATGGAGGTAGGGGGAATACCAAAGAAGCCCATCACAGTAGCATTTAACCTCAAAAGGGAACTACACAAAAACGAGGAAGCTAGTTAAATGGAAATTAAAAGGGCCAGTCAGAAGAGTGAAATGTCTGCAAGATGCATGGAAACTTTTTAAAAACACCATAATAGAGACTCAAATTAAAGGTAAACCTCCTACTGGTATGGTCAACAGTGGTGTCTGGTGCAAGGAATGAGGTGAGATGGATCATGACCCGCCTCCCCATTAGTGCTGGAACAATTTTTATAGTGGGGGTGCTGAAGGCAGAAATCATGTATTTGGGTTGTTATTACTATTTCAATCCAGGGGGTGGGTGTGGAAGCATCCCTAGTTCCAGCACCTATGCTCCTCCTGGCTTCCTTTGGTGGCTGTTTGGATATCATGCAGAGATACTGGAAGGAGCAATCCCTGTCACTGTGATTGGACCTGACCCTTGTGTAAAGGGCAGAAGAGTCCTTGTTTCTTCTCTTACCACGCAAGACCAAAGCACAATGTAGCCAATGCTTAAATTTCATTACACCATTAAAAACTGCACTGACCTATTACAGGATTACTGGTGGTAGCCAGAATATAAACTAAATAGCTATTGAAGTGTGAAGTAGAATGCTGCTTCTTTTTTGTTAGGTTAAGAAATTAGGGGTCATTGGGGGTGATGAGTCCTGAAGCCAATGATGTCAGTGTTACAGATGTTCCCATTTGGTTTGTACAAACCCTATATAATGATGTTTGAGCAATCTGATAATTTCTGACATATTAGTGATGTTATTGTTGATTGCATGTTCCCCACTCTAGAAGAAATTGCAGGAGCAGAGATATAGCAATCATTTCCCCCTTCTAGTTTTTAAAGGTGTTGAATGGTAAAAATCCCTTTACCCAAATATGTCACGTAGTGGGATCTTGCCTTAGTATCAAATGCTGCCTCTGTTTGATGTTAAATCCTTGCAATGTAAGCTGAAATTCTGATAATCTTTCCTCATGGCCAACACAATTGTATATAGTGGTTAAGATTTTTCCTACAAATTTAACATCCTTGAGGGGAGTGGAGGGCAGGAGAATATGAAAGAAGCCCACCACAGTAGCACTTAACTGCAAAAAGGGAAGCTATACAAAAATGATGAAGCTAGTTAAATGGAAATTTAAAAGAACAGTCACAAGAGTGAAATGCCTGCAAGCTGCATGGAAATTTAAAAAACCCACCATAATAGAGGCCCCAACTAAATGTATAAAATAAATAAATAAATAAATAAAGGACCATCAAAAAATGCCACCATGGCTATACCATAGAGTAAAAGAGGAGGTTAAGGGCAAAAAAGGCAACCTTTAAAAACTGAAAGTCAAATCCTACTGAGGAAAATAGAAAGGAGCATAAACTCTGGCAAGTCCAGTGTAAAAGTGCAACTAGCAAAAGACCACAAAAATTACCAGCACTTTTGTTTAACTACATCAGAAGCAGGAAGCCTGCCAAACAATCAGTGGGGCCACTGGACAATCACGGTGCTAAACAAGCACTCAAGGAAAACAAGGCTGTTGCTGAGAAGCTAAATGAATTCTTTGCAGAGGATGTGAGGAAGTTTCTCACACCTGAGCCATACTTTTTAGGTGACAAATCTGGGGATCTGACCCAGATTGAGGTGTCAATAGAGGAGGTTTTGGAACATATTGACAAACAGTACGAAGTCACCAACACCAGATGGTATTCACCAAAGATTTCTAAAGGAACTCAAATATGAAATTGCAGAATTACTAAGTATGGTATGTAAACTATTGCTTAAATCAGCCTCTATACCACATGACTGGAGGATAGATAATGTAATGCCAATTTTTTCAAAAGGCTCCAGAGGAGATCCTGGCAATTACGAACTTCAGTAACAGACAAACTGGTTGAAACTATAGTAAAGAACAGACTTATCAGACACATAGATGAATGTGATTTGTTGTGAAAGAGTCAAAACGGCTTTTGTAAAGGGAAACCATGCTTCACCAACCTATTAAAATTCTTTGAGGGAGTCAAACATGTGGACAAGGTTGATCCAGTTAATATAGTGCACTTGGACTTTTGGAAAGACTTTGACAAGGTCCCACACCAAAAGGCTTTTAAACAAAGTAAGGAGTCATGGGATAAAAGGGAAGGTCCTCTCATGGATCAGTAACTGGTTAAAAGATAGGAAACAAAGGGTAAGAATAAATAGTCAGTTTTCAGAATGGAGAGAGGTAAAATAGTGATATCCCTCAGGGGTCTGTACTGGGACCAGTGCTGTTCAACATAGAATTGTAGGATTGGAAGGAACCTCAAGAAGTCATCTAGTCCAGTCACCTGCACTCATGGCAGGACACAGAGATGAACATATTCACAAATGATCTAGAAAAAGGAGTAAACAGTGAGGTGACAAAGTTTGCAGATGACAGATAATTACTCAAGACAGTTAAGTCCAAAGCACACTGCAAAGAGTTCCACAGGAATCTCACAAAACTGGGTGACTGGGCAACAAAATTGCAGATGAAATATAATGTTGAGAAATACAAAGTAATTCACATTGGAAAATGTAATCCCAGCTAAACATACGCAATGATGGGTCAAAATTAGCTGTTGCCACTCAAGAAAGAGATCTTGGAGTCACTGTGGATAGTTTCCTGAAAACATTCACTCAATGCACAAAGACAGTCAAAAAAAGCTAACAGAATGATAGAAAACATTAGGAAAGGGAGAGATAATAAGACAGTAAATATCATAATGACAATATAAAAAACCATGGTATGTCACTGACAAAAAAAAAAAAAAAAAAAAAAAAAAAAAAAAAAAAAAAAAAAAAAAAAAAAAAAAAAAAAAAAAGAATTGGAGAAGATACAGAGAAGGGCAACATGAATGATTAGCGGTATGGAGCAGCTTCCAGTGTGGAAAAGAGACGACTAAGGGGGATATGATAGAGGTCTATAAAATCATGAATGGTGTGGAGAAAGTAAGTGATATTTACTGCTTCACATAACACAAGAACCAGGGGACACCTGATGAAATTAATATTTAAAACAAACAAAAAGAAGAATCATAGAATCTTAGAATCATAAAATATTAGAAGAGACCTCAGGAGGTCATCTAGTCCAACCCCCTGCTCAGAGCAGGACCAACACCAACTAAATCATCCCAGCCAGGGCTTTGTCAAGCCGGGCCTCAAAAACCTCTGAGGATAGAGATTCCAACACCTCCCTAGGTAACCCATTCCAGTGCTTCACCACCCTCCTAGTGAAATAAATGTTTCCTAATATCCAACCTAGATCTCCCCCACTACAACTTGAGACCATTGCTTCTTGTTCTGTCATCTGCCACCACTGAGAACAGCCGAGCTCCATCCTCTTTGGAACCCCCCTTTGGGTAGTTGAAGGCTGCTATCAAATCCCCCCTCTCTTCTCTTCTGCAGACTAAATAAGCCCAGTTCCCTCAGCCTCTCCTCGTAAGTCATGTGTCCCAGCCCCCTAATCATTTTCGTTGCCCTCCGCTGGACTCTCTCCAATTTGTCCACATCCCTTCTGTAGTGGGAGGACCAAAACTGGATGCAGTACTTCAGGTGTGGCCTCACCAGTGCTGAATAGCGGGGAATAATCACTTCCCTTCATCTGCTCGTAATGCTCCTACTAATACAGCCCAATATGCCATTGGCCTTCTTGGCAAAAAGGGCACACTGCTGACTCATATCCAGCTTCTCATCCACTGTAATCCCCATGTCCTTTTCTGCAGAACGGCTGCTTAGCCAGTCAGTCCCCAGCCTGTAGCAGTGCATGGGATTCTTCCTTCCTAAGTGCAAGACTCTGCACTTGTCCTTGTTGAACCTCATCAGATTTCTTTTGACACAATCCTCCAATTTGTCTAGGTCACTCTGGACCCTATCTCTACCCTCCAGCGTATCCCCTCAGTTTAGTGTCATCTGCAAACTTGCTGAGGGTGCAATTAATCCCATCATCCAGATCATTGATAAAGATGTTGAACAAAACTGGCCCCAAGACCGACCCCTGGGGCATTCCGCTTGATACCAGCTGCCAACTAGACATCAAGCCGTTGATCACTACCCATTGAGCTCAGCAATCTAGCCAGCTTTCTATCCACTGTGACAAAGTTCCTTCTCTATCTTGGTGGGTCCTGTGCTTATTGGCGGATTTTCTTGCCTCAGAGATTCACCATGTGGGTTGGGGAACAGCCCAGAGACCTTCCCTTCTGGAAGAACCCACAGTCCAGGTCAGTTGGGAGGTTTGGGGGGAACCCGGGCCCGCTCTCTACTCCGGGTTCCAACCCAGGGCCCTTTGGACAGCAGCTGTCTATAGTGCCTCCTGTAACAGCTGCATGACAGCTACAACTCCCTGGGCTACTTCCCCATGGCCTCCTCCAAACACCTTCCTTATTCTCACCACAGGACCTTCCTCCTGGTGTCTGATAACGCTTGTGCTCCTCAGTCCTCCAGCAGCACACCCTCTCACTCTCAGCTCCTTGCACCTCTTGCTCCCAGCTCCTCACACTCTCACCACAAACGGAAGTGAGCTCCTTTTAAAACCCAGGTGCCCTGATTAGCCTGCCTTAATTGATTCTAGCAGCTTCTTCTTAATTGGCTCCAGGTGTCCTAATTAGCCTGCCTGCCTTAACTGGTTCTAGCAGGTTCCTGATTACTCTAGTGCAGCCCCTGCTTTGGTCACTCAGGGAACAGAAAACTACTCATCCAGTGACCAGTATATTTGCCCTCTACCAGACTCCTGTACCCCACTGGAGTCTGTCACACCACCTTATAGTCCATTCATCCAATCCATACTTTTTACACTTGCTGGCAAGAATACTGTGGGAGACCGTATCAAAAGCTTTGCTAAAGTCAAGATATATCACATCCACCACTTTCCCCAGATCCACAGAGCCAGTTATCTTATCATAGAAGGCAATCAGGTTGGTCAGGCATGACTTGCCATTGGTGAATCCATGTTGACTGTTCCTGATCACCTTCCTCTCCTCCAAGTGTTTCAAAATGTATTCCTTGAGGACCTGCTCCATGATTTTGCTGGGGACTGAAGTGAGGCTGACTGTAGTTCCCCGAGTTCTCTGTCTTCCCTTTTTAAAATATGGGCACTATATTTGCCTTTTTCCAAACGTCCGGGACCCTCTGCCCTCCGGTCACCACGAATTTTCAAAGATAATGGCCAATGGCTCTGCAATCACATCAGCCAACTCCCTCAGTACCCTTGGATGCATTAGATTTGGACCCATGGACTTGTGCACCTCCAGCTTTTCTAAATAGTCCTTAACCTGTTCTTTCACCACTGAGGACTGCCCACCTCCTCCCCATACTGTGTTGCCCAGTGCAGCAGTCCAGGAGCTGACCTTGTCTGTGAAGACCGATGCAAAAAAAGCATTGAGTACTTCAGCTTTTTTCACATCATCTGTCTTTATGTTGCCTCCCCCATTCAGTAAGGGTCCCACACTTTCCCTGACCACCTTCTTGTTGCTAACATACCTGTAGAAACCCTTCTTGTTACCCTTCACATCCCTTGCTAGCTACAACTCCAATTGTGCCTTGGCCTTCCTGATTACACCCCTGTGTGCTCTAGCAATATTTTTATACTCCTCCCTAGTCATCTGTCCAAATTTCCACTTCTTGTAAGCTTCCTTTTGGAGTTTAAGCTCACCGAAGATTTCACTGTTAAGCCAAGCTGGTCGCTTGCCATATTTGCTATTCTTTCTGCACTTCGGGATGGTTTGTTCCTGTGCCCTCAATAAGGCTTCTTTAAAATACAGACTGGACTTCTTGCCCCCTCATATTAGCTTCCCCGGGGGTCCTGCCCATCAGTTCCCTAAGGGAGTCTAAGTCTGCTTTTCTGAAGTCCCGGGTCCATATTTTGCTACTTTCCTTTCTTCCTTTTGTGAGGATCCTGAACTCAACCATCTCATGGTCACTGCTGCCTAGGTTGCCACCCACTTCTACTTCCCCTACCAATTCTTCCCTGTTTGTAAGCAGCCAACGCACACTCAACCTGTGGAACTCGTTGCCAGGGGATGTTGTGAAGGCCAAAAGTATAACTGGGTTAAAAAAAAAAACTAATGGAGGATGGGTCTATCAATGGCTATTATCCAAGATGGTCAGGAATGCAACCCTGTGGTCTGGGTGTCCCTAAACCTCTGACTGCCAGAAATGGGGACTAGATGAAGGGATGGATCACTCAATAAATTACCCTGCTCTGTTCATTCCCTCTGAAGCATCTGGCAACAGCGACTGTTGGAAGACAGGATACTGAGTAGATGGATCACTGGTCTGACCCAGTATGTCTGTTCTTATGTCCTTAGAGCCGCGGCCACTCGGAGCTACGAGCGGCCATATCTGTGGATGCTCAGGTAAACAAAGTGTCTCGCATCACGCCAGGGGCTTACCCTGAATAAGCCACGAACCAAGTTTGGGAACCCCTGCCTTAGAGACATTTCTGCTGATTTTAGTGAGGAGAAAAGTTTTTATTTCAATTTACTCCAGTTAGCCTGCAGAGCCAGTGCAACTAAGGTTGAGTGAACTGTGAATTCTAGTTTATCTTATATATCAGCAGAACTTTTTTGTTCAATTCCAATTAATTACATCTAGGAAACCTACTGCAGTCAATGAGGTTGCGCAGATAACTCTGAGGGCATAATTTGGAAACCAGGGGATTGAATGGGCATCAGTCAGGCTCTATTTTAGCCTGGTGATAATACATCAGATGGAAGGAACACAGTTTGATTCTTGGACCAAAAATTGACTCTGAAGATCTGGTCATTAAAAAAATAACAACAATAAAATATAAAAATTAAAATATTTAGTTGTAAACACAGAAAATTTTATCCAAAAGTTATTTAGAGGCAATATATGTAGAACTGTACAATTTAAAGTGCACTTTAAATTGATCACATCTGAAAAAAAGAGACAATATCTCCTTCTTTCTCTCCTCCATCCATGCCACTCATTGTACGGCTGGGCAAGTCATTGCAGGGCTTTTTATCTTTGTCTGAAACACTGCGTATTGACCATTTATAGAGGCAACATGATAAGTAGGATGGACCAATTGTCTGATTTGATATGGCAAATCATATGATGATTCACAAATGTCTTACTTTGTATTAGCACCAGCAGTTAGTTGAAAGCAGAATCAGATCTGAAGTTGTGGCCTCAGCAGTAGAGTTTGAGGCTCAAGGATTAGTGGATTAAATAATGTAACCCATTCTTTTTTGAATGACATTCTATGCAGTAAAACTTTTCTAGTATTCCAGTGTAAGTGACCAGTTGTGTGAATTAGCAACTAAAGCCAACAAACACAAGTAGTATGGACAATGGTTGGCAAATTGCACTTATTCTTTTATTTTGACATTTGCAATTTAATGTCAATTATTTCAGAATATTTCATATCCTAGGACGCACATTAAAGTAAATTTTCTAAAAGTTTTGCTAATATGAGACCTCACTGTGGCTCTGCACTATACAAATGTTCCTGGGAAATGGAAAGAGACTGCCAATTTTAGTTTACACATTTTCTGTTGTATGCATATTAGTGATATGAGAATTAATAAGGTTTTCCTGTATTGTCCACCTAAATGATATTTTCAGAAGGAATTTAGCCCAGTCCTGTTTTAACTTTCTTTAAAATCTTTTTGTTGTAAGCCAAAGGGCTTATGCTTCACACTGCTTTGTGCAGAAAGTTTCCATCGTTAAAGAGCTAACAACAGGATGTTTAAATAAAATGAAAGTAAAGTAACATACATCCAAAAATGCTTTAACTACAGTTACCTTTTGACTTTCTCTATTCAAACAGTAATAGAAATAGGGGCCAAACTGCACAAAGGCAAGGAGTAGGCTAAAAAACACTGGGAATGTGGTACCTATTTCCTGGTATGTCCCTTAGTCAAGAAATTCTGCAATATTGTCACCTTGATCAATTGGTCCATCAGCCCTCACAGAGGGAGCGCTGATCACAACTCAGCATTCGTGTTGTTCTAGCCAGTCTTTCATCCACCCATTGGCCAGGCTGTCAGTGGCACCAGACACCTGATCAGCATAGCGCACTGCAGCCCAGAACCCCTGAGCGATCCGCCAATCTCAGCCTCCCAAGTAGCTAGGATTGCAGGGGCATGCTATCGTCCCTGACTCTGCAATATTAATGTGACGTTATCTGTTATAAATTACGACCATGTAGATCATTGTTGCAATCACTGTTATATATTTGCAACAAATCTCATACAAAATGTGGCATGTAAGATATCTATGAAAAGGTTATGATTTGCTGGTAATGATTATGCTATCTGTATGCACGTATCATTTTTGCATTTGAAGTTATGAGTATTGGCTCTATACCTGTATTTCAAATGTTTGCTTTTGGGAGAACTAACAAGGTAGTTAGCCAGCACAACTTGGAGGGACTATTCAAATTGAGAGACCCATCAAAAGAACATTTAACTGACAATGGACCATGGGAGACGCCTATGTACACTTACTGGAATTTCCTGCTGTGACTAGGTGAAATCCATGGATATGTGACTTGCCCATGTGACTCCAAACTCCATCTTGTTGCTGTAATTTTCCACAGTAGGAACAATGGAATTCCCTCACATGGCAGAAGCTATAAAAGGCCCTGGAAACACCTCCATTTTGTCTTCAATCCTGCTTCTTATCTCTGGAAAGACTTTGCTACGAACTGAAGCTCTGAACAAAGGACTGAATGACACATCCAGGCTGTGGATGTATTCCAAAGTCTTGACTTAAGCCAGCAGTTTATTCCATCACTGCTACAAGCCTGAACCAAGAACTTTGCAATTACTGTATGTATTTGATTTTTTTTAACCATTTTTAACTCTCACCTTTCTTTTTCTTTGAATAAACCTTTAGATTTTAGATACTAGAGAATTGGCATCAGCATGATTTTTGGGTAAGATTTAAGTTATATATTTACCTGGGTGTGTGGCTGGTCCTTTAGGATCAGAAGAACCTTTCATTTGTAAAGAAGCACTCATCTCTGAATCCAGTGTTTTTGGTGGTGATATAAGAACTGGAATGCCTAGGGAAACTGCTTTTATGACTTCTTGTTAGCCAGTGCGGTGAAACAGGAGTTTACTTTTGTTGCTGGTTTGATATATCATATGAAAGAATAACCATCAGTTTGTCTTGAATTTGGCATCCTCAGTTGTGACCCACAGAGGCACGGTTACAGTTATTAATAACAAATTTTGTATTTAAAGTATATTTTACTATGAACAAGCCTTTCCTTGTGAAAATAACTAGCTTTGGTGTGAAATTCAAGTATGTGAAATTCTCTCTAATTTATATTTTCCATCAAAAGTAACCTACTGAATTAATAAACCTTGCTTTCATATTACATTATTACCTTGACAACAACAAGCCATAATAATACTGAACTTTGCCTTAGTGACATGTATTTTCAACTTCACTGCGGAAGAGATAAAAACCTTGTAATGTGATAATGGATTTCCACTTTGCATTGTATATAATACCCATGTGCAAATTGAGCTCGAAAATATGCCAGTTAAAATAAACATTTTCAAACTGATAACTATTTATGGAGGGGAGTGGAAGAAAGAGGCTTAAAAATTGGTTTTAATTACACTTGTCAGGGCTGAATGAGTTTCTGCGAACATTTAGGGCTTGTTTTCACTAGACTTTTGTGCCTCAGGTTAATTGTCTGCCAATTAACACAAAAGTACTTAACGTGTTTTTAAAAGCTAGCGTGGACACTTCCAACATGTTTGTTCCAGACTGGAGTAAAAAATAAATGTTTGTAGTCTGGAACAAACATGTTGGAAGTAACCACACTAGCCTTTAAACCTGTTAAGCAACTCTAGTTAATTGGCTATCAGCAAACTTGAGGCATAAAAGTCTAGCATAGATATACATACTCTCAGTGCAAAACTGCTAGGGGATTTATTGTCAAAACACAAGAACACAGAAATCACTCAGGCCAATGGAACGTCAATTGTCTCTAATAGTGACCTGTATCACTTGCTTCAGAGGAAAGTACAAGGAAACCTGCTGAAAGCAGTAATGGGACAACCTGTCCCCAAGGAAAATTTCTTATTAATCTCCACTATTTACAAATTGACTTAAGCCCTGAAGCAAAAATGTTCATATACCTTGCAAACCCTGGTTTATATTTTAATATTCAGTTCTATAACTCTAGGTCTTCTTAAAAGGTCCAATCCTTTTTTGAATTCTGCTAAGCTCTTGGTCTCAGTGACATATTGTAGCAATGAGTTCCACAGGCTAATTGAACATTTTGTAAAAAAATATATATATTTCCTTTTTTCAATTTGGAATTATATAACTTTGTTTCCTTAAACTGAAAGTTGGATAATGGCGCTTGCATTGAGAAAATTACAGGGGCACTATAATTCCTCCTCTTTACAACATTCATTATTTTGAATATTTTTATCAGGTCACTCTTATTCACACCCTTTCTAATGTAAACATGTTCAGTATTTTTTTTCTCTTCACATGGAAGGTTTTCCATGTCTCCCCATTTAAGCCACCTCTGTTTGTCTTTTTTTTTTTTTGAGATGGAAGGACTGTCAAAACTGGACACAAATGAGGGCATACATGTCATGTACAGAATGCCATTGTAATATTTTCTGTATTATTCTCCATCCTATCCCTTATGCATCCTCACATTTTGTTTGCGTTTTGGACCACTGATGTGTATGGAGCAGAGGTCCCATTTAGCTGTCCACAATAACACCAAGATCTTTTTCCTGATCTGATACAGTTAATTCAGAATCCAGGAAGTAAGTACAACAGATGCACACTGATTCCTCGAATACAGGGCCGATAATTTCAAATATGCAGTGTTTCTGTATAAATCATCTGAGAGACAACTTACATCATCTCTCTTGTGTAAATCAATATACATATAAATCCCATCACAAATACCTGCATGCATAGGCAAAAAAGGAATTTGGATACAATTATGCTTGTGGGAGCAGTAAAGATGTCTCTCTCCTGGGCTCCAGGAGGCCATTTTGAATTTTGGCGTCCTTCTGAGCGGTCCTTATTAGGACTCATGGTTGAAATCTCAGACTCCAGAGCTGAGTGGGATGACAGTCCTGTTGTCTTTGGGCCAACCAGTTCTTTTCCTTTGCTCTTTCCCACGTAGTTGATTCTTCATGTATTGAAACTGGGTTACATTTCTGGGTATCCCAGTGAGTGCTTGAGCTCTCAGCAGGGCCGGCTCTAGGCACCAGCAAAAGAAGCAGGTGCTTGGGGCGGCACATTTCTAGGGGCGGCATTCTGGCACCGGCCATCATAGGCACTGACTTGGTGGCATGGAGAAAAAGTGCCCCCGCTATCCCAGCTCGCCTCCAGTCCGCCTCTGCCTGCTCCCCTGAGCGTGCCGCCACCGCTCTGCTTCTCCCCCCTCCCTCCCAGGCTTGCCGGGCGCAAAACAGCTGTTTCGCACAGCAAGGCTGTGAGGGAGGAGAAGCCGAGCGGTGGGGCGCTCGGGGGAGGCGGCGGTGGTGGAGCGGAGGTGAGTTGGAGCGGGGAGCGGTTCCTCTGAGAGGGAGGGGGGAGAAGCTGAGCGGCGGCATGCCCGGGGGAACAGGTGGAGCGGAAGTGAGCTAGGGCGGGAGATCGCAGGAGGGGGGCCACAGGAAGCAATGGGGGGGGGAATGCGGCACCCCGGGGGAGGAGGCGGGGCCGGGGATTTGGGGCGGGGCTAGGGGTAAGGGGGGGCACGAAAAAAGGAGGGGTGGCCAAAAATTTTTTTGTTTGGGGCGGCAAAAATCCTAGAGCCGGCCCTGGCTCTCAGAAGACTTCCTTTTTTCTTTTCCTTTGGGCAAAGCAGAAAAGAGACACTCCAGGGGCTCTATGAATGTTGCCTGTGTGAGGCAGCCTGTTTCACTTGTTGTAGTCTTTGGGTCTGATCCTTGGAGCTATGCCAATTTACTTCTCAGCTTGCTGATCATGAAGCTGATCTTTGATTCATTTTTGGTCCTTTAGATTTGGTGCTGACTAAACAGTGGAGGAATCAGTACATACCCTGCATAGAAATATTCCTGTTGCTCCACTTGAAATTTATCAGATAAAAGGAAAGGAGGAAAAAATTCTCATATCTCCCCTTCTTTCTTCTAAAACTCCTACAGTGCCAGAGGGATAGAACAAATGGGCTGTTCTGAACCAATACATTTTTCAGCTTTTACCTATAGCAGGAAACTGCATAAGTCAACTTCACTACTTTCTCAATCCTGAGTCCAGATACAACGTCAAAAAGCTTCATGATATGCTCACAAAAGTAATGATCTAGACCCCAAACCTACACTGCAGACATTTTGTTCACATCAGAAGTCCCATTGACTTTAATGGGACCACCATGTGTTAAGCATGTGGATAAGTGTTTGCAGATTGGGCCTTAATGATTCCAAGATTTGTCTCCTTACAAGAAAAAGTGACCTCAAGAAATAATAAATGTAAGATGTTGGCCGTACAATATTCATCCACACAGGAGAAGATCTCAGTTTTGGAAGAAACAGATAGTGATTATTCTACTGCAGTAGCAGTTTAACCAAGGAGAATCAAACCCTCAAAGAAGAATTATTGTAGAAATATTGTAAATATTGTAGGATTCCTAGAAATACCTCTGGGTATAGGATGGAATAATAATATATAGAAATGGCCATTGAGTTATTAGATCAAGAGGCCCTATCATCCTTTTCCAGTTTGATGCTGTTTCCTCTTTCCCAATTTACAAAACAAAAACAGTCAGAAAGTTCTATTTACAATTCTGTTGAGCTATACCTAACTACAAGAATCAATTCAGCATGCGATCTAAGACAAGCTGAAGAAATAATCTGATAATAATTTTAAATGATTCAGTGAGAGTTTTCCTCTTTCCTGGTGAAAAGACACAGAGCCTTTATTGATTTTTTTAAAAATAGTTTTCAACCAGAACGTTGTTTGTATCAGCATGCTGCCCTCTACTAGTTAGACGCAGATTGTACAACGAAGCTACCTCTTGTTATTATCTAGAGGAAAAGTTGTGTGCTTGTTTTGTTTTCCTTACTGGTGTCCAGTGCTGGAGGAGAATAGGTGATCAGCACATGACTGTTGAGATTAGGCATAGGGGATTTATCTTCGAGGTCATTTAGTTCAAACAAATCTGGGGGCCCCAGCAAAACCATTTGATCAAGATTCCGTGCATGACCTTCTCCTAACCCCTGCTTCAAACTCCAACCCCATGTAAATTGTGTGGTGGGGGTGTTGGATCCTATTGGGGCTGCAGGTGAAATAAGTAATGTGTACAGACTGGGGCATTTGATTATGGAAGAGAATAGTGGAAAGAATTTTGCTGTTACAGAGGCAGATGATGGAACTTGCAACGAGTTCTTGTCAGCGACCAAGTCATGGGTAGTTTGGCCTAATGGTTGGAGCAAGTGACCAGCCTACCAGTAACAGCTGAATCCAGAAAGGATGGGTCCAGGAGTGAAGCCAAGGGTCATAGCTGGGTGCCAGAAACCCAAGTCTAAGACAGGTGGTTAACCAGAATTGCAGTCAGAGGGCATAGCTGAGGGTCTGAGCTTGGAATCAGAAGTCAGGAAGCAGCTGGGGGCTGGAGCAAGAGCAAGATCAAGTACAGGCTGGGGCTGGAGCAAGGCTAGAGACAGTGGCATTACTTTAGCCACGATGACCCACATGCCATGTGCAGCTCACAGTGGTGCGAGCACGGTCTTACTTGGCCCTGCTTGTTCTGGAAGGGTAGTGTTGGTTGCCACTGCTGTACTACCCCAGATGGTGGAAATATGACCCTTCCACAATGTACAGGTTTAAAATGAATGACTACGTTGTCCTGAGGCAAAGTACTTGATGGGTCAGATGATTGATAAAGAACCATCTGGTATTCAAAGCCTCGGATTGCAGCCTGATTGACAGTTCTGTTCAGCTCTCTGAACAAGACTGTATAAAGGTATATTACTCTAATGCTACTCTCTTTTATTATATGATGCCTCAGTCAGCACACACATCCTACAGCTTTCTCTGTCTCTTTCTTCCAGTGCTTCTCTGGGGCTAACCCTTAACCAGAAGGGGCTATAATCAAAGAGACATGCATTCTCTTCTCCAGCCAAATATGGGGACATGGTCCCAATATAGTACCTTGGTAAAATATGTGGAGATATAAATTTCACTAAGAGGTGAGATCTACCCTGCGCTGATTAGGCCTCAAATGGAGTATTGTGTCCAGTTCTGGGCACCACATTTCAGAAAAGATGTGGACAAATTGGAGAAAGTCCAGAGAAGAGCAACAATAATGATTAAAGGTCTAGAAAACATAACTTATGAGGGAAGATTGAAAAAATTGGATTGGTTTAGTCTGGAGAAGAGAAGACTGAGAGGGGACAGGATAACAGTTTTCAAGTACATAAAAGGTTGTTACAAGGAGGGAGAAAAATTGTTCTCCTTGGCCTCTGAGGATAGGACAAGAAGCAATGGGCTTAAATTGCAGCTAGAGCGGTTTAGGTTGGACATTAGGAAAAACTTCCTGTCAGGGTAGTTAAGCACTGGAATAAATTGCCTAGGGAGGTTGTGGAATCGCCATCACTGGAGATTCTTAAAAGCAGGTTAGACAAACACCTGTCAGGAATGGTCTAGATAATGCTTAATCCTGCCATGCGTGCAGGGGACTGGACTAGATGACCTCTCGAGGTCCCTTCCAGTCCTACAATTCTGTGACTGATATTTGGAGCCAGGGCCGGCTCTGGCTTTTTTGCCGCCCCAGGCAAAAAAGCC
>NW_020664531.1:12890468-12918469 GCF_002925995.2 Terrapene triunguis | reverse complement strand
TGGTGCCTGGAGCCGGCCCTGTTTGGAGCACATGTATTGTTAAGAGGGTGACTATTTACTTTTGTGGCATCCAGATTCAAATGCAATAGATTATTCCCTCTGATGAGTTTAACAGTTAGAGTTGACTTTGAATGGTTTCCCTGGTCCAATCATACTTCTTCCAAATGTGAACATGACCGGAAAACTCTGAAACAATATGATTTTGTAATTCTAGTATAACTTCCCTATATAGGAGTCCACTCTTAATTCTATTGAAGTCAGTGGGAATTTTGCAATTGGAGTTCATTTGAAATCTAAGGGGGAGTTTCTACAAATTTGTACTAGTGTGTCTTCTCTAAACCTTAACACAAAATTGAACAAAACAATACCTTGGGTTAAATAATCATGTAGAAAGGCAGCATCAAATGTGAATGTGCAGTGATTTTTTTCTGAGACAGAGTACTATGTTCATGATTTACAAGTTGCATTTTTATTCACATGCTAGCACCATCTGCTATTTCTTAAAAGTAAAACTTTAGCTAAAAATCAGCAGCTGATAATTCCCATGACAGAGAGAAACTGTAAATATCTTTTATGTTCAACTGCATTTAAATCTATGGCATAAAACACAACATACTGAAACAATTTGGTACATCCATTGGGTTTAATTATAAAGAGTTGCTCTATATCTGAGTTCATGATCAGTGAGTGCCATTGTAGTAGTTGTAAAATTACATGGCAAGCAATATAGCCTAAGGTGCTTTACAATTAATAAAGGACACCACAAAATGTTAATCCCTTATTAATCTGGATTAACAACAAAAAACTAATTGGTTTTAACCCTGGCATTATAATCAAAGGGCCTAATCCTAAACCTCCTTATATGGGGTGTTAAAATAAGTGCAGTGTTTTTTTCAGTAGCACAGGACAAAGCAGAAGTTTGCTCATGCCAGGGGATGGTATCACTCCTGCATATTGCAGAGGAGTGGGCGTTTGCACTGTAATATAGGGTTGGGGATATGGATGGCGGGGGTCACACACAATGAGTGCATAAAGGCGAAAATCACCATAGGAGGAGACTAGCAGGTCATAGATTTACTTCATGCCCAGTAGTTGCCAGACAGACATGGCCCTGAAGCACGTGATGGGTTGAAGATCCCTTTCACATAATCTTGTCACAGAAAAGCCTTTTTTTCTGGATTTTTCCACTTTTTACAGGATCAGGCCTATCAGTCATATCTGTATGTAGACTAAACAAGGAAGAGTTCCAGAGCCAAGGGTATGACAGTATTTAGCTTGTGTCTAGGAGTCACCAGATTTAACAGACTGCAAGAATTTATGGCCTGCATTGATACTTAAGGAATCAGAAGATCCACAAGATGCATCAGACTGACAGTTTTCAGTGACAGTTTTAAGTATCAACAAAGCAATTGTATATGTAATATGGAATTAGATAGGAAAGCAATGTGAAGACTGTAAAATCAGAGAAATTATTTGAATGTTCAAGAATCCTGACAGTAGAGCTGGTTGGAAACTTTTCTATGCATTTTTTCAACAACATATTGCATTTTATTTACAAACATTTCACAAAGATATATCAATTTCAACCAAGGTTTCAAAGGGACGGTTTGTCAGGTCCAGGGAGGATTTTCCAGAGAGGGTGAGCCTGACAATTTTGATTAGAAAAAGGATGTTTAGACAATTCCTTTTCCCTCTACATGTTTTGTTTCTGTTACAATGTGGAACAAACAAATATTCAAAACCTCAAAAGTTGTCACAAAACGGAATTGTTGTTTTCTGTATGCAGTGTGGTTGTAACCGTGTCAGTCCCAGGATATTAAAGCGACAAGGTGAGTGAGGTAATACTGTATCTTTTATTGGACCAACTTCCGTTGGTGAGAGAGAAGCTCCGTGTAGCTCAAAAGCTTGTCTCACTCACCAACCAAAGTTAGTCCAATAAAAGATATTACCTCACACACCTTGTTGTCCTCTGGACAACTCTACTTGGCAGTAACAGTGTGCACAAACTGAAGCCTATGAAGTATATAATCTGCTGTCCATGAACAATGAATTACAAGAACACAGCTTAGAATTTACCATCTCTTTATTTGTCAGAAACAAAGGTCAAACGTCTGCTAATATTCCTCAGATGGTAAAAACAGGATCTGGTTAGATGAGACTGACACGTATAGGAGGAAAAAAAAAATGATCAAGGATAACAACCAGCAGATTTTTCCCCAAAAATAAATAATGAGTACCTGGAATAAAATTGATATCTGTATTGGCAATGAGGCACTCACTCCCATGCCCAAATAAAAAACAGAACAAACAAACAATCCCTGCTTCCCCCTGTCTCCCCCTCTCCCCCCCCCAAAAAAAATCAGGAGCCAAAAGTTATGTTCCTAAGTCCATATTTAGACAACTCATTAGTCCTGAGCATCCAGAAGCTCCAGTAGACTTCAATATTTAGAGAACTCATTGGGAGCTACTGGGTGCTCAGCATTTTTGAAAATCACACCACCTATAAGGTGCGTTAAACAGGGCTGCCCAGAGGGGAGACAAGTGGGGCAATTTGCCCCAGGCCCCGGGCCCCGCAGGGGCCCCCATGAGAATGTTGGAGGTTCCTCCCTGCCTCCGCCTTCCCCCATCCCCCGGCGTTCAGCGTGCCACGTCCAGGAGCGGCCCTGGACAGCGCTGCAGCAGTGTGGCTCGGTCGGGGCCTGAGGTCCTCCCGCTTGGAGCTACGTGGTAAGGGGGCGGGGCTGCGAGCTCCAGTGGGCCGAGCGGCAGGAGCTCCTGGACGCGGCTCGCTGAGGCTCTGGGAGAGGGGGGAGGCGGCATGGTAAGCCCCTCTGAGCCGGGCACCCCCCCGACCCCGGCACCCCCCCAGCCCTGACCCCCAGCTCCGAGCCCAGCCCCTCTGAGCCAGGCACCCCCCGACCCAGAGCCCAGCTCCCCACCCAGCCCTGGGCAACAGTAGCGCCACCCCCAGGCAGCGACAGCCCATTGGCACCAACCATCACCATCACCCAGTGACAGCCCATTATGTAATTGCAAATGTATACATACCATTAAAGCATTTAATGTTTTTAAATAATGTATTTTGTGTATTTTCAAATTACATTCAAAAATTAATTTTTGATTGTATTTCACTGGTTATTTTTTACATTTCCAAATACATGTTACTATAGTATTGCAACTTTTTTTTATGGAAGGGGCCCCTGAAATTGCTTTGCCCCAGGCCTCCTGAATCCTCTGGGCGGCCCTGGCGCTAAATATGGATTTAGGACCATAACTTGAGGCTTTTGTTTTTTAAAATTTTGGCCCGGGAGTCAACTGTTATGAACTCAATCATTACAACTTAAACAGATATTTGAAATTCATTTCTGGACCTCTAGGAGACAGGACATTAACAGCAAGACAACTCAGTTCCATCTGTAGACAGAGAAAGCTAGAGCTGACTGTGATCAACAAAATAATAATTCAGATTTGACAGATAAATAATTGAAGCATTAGAAAAACTACTGAGTTATAATTTGGCAATTAAAATTGATGCGAAGCTGAAATTTGGCATCTCAGGATTCAAAAGAAGTGCTTCTTAACAACTTATTTTAATTGGTTGAGTCATGGTTAAGTTATAAGAGTGCAAAAATATAAATGTATTTGAGGCATAGCTTGAATGCAGAGAATCTTGGAGTTTTTTTTTTTTCTCTCAATATAATGGACAGATATTTTTGCCCTTCATTGTTAACTTTACTTTATTCTATTCTACTGGAAACTAAAGGTTAAAATGTTCAGAAAACAGATTGTGGAAGAGATTTTAATACCTAAAATAAATTAGGCCTTGTCCATACTTAAAAGTTTTATTGGTAAAACTATTGGTAAAGATGTAATTTTTTTTTTTAACTGAAATTGTTCTATCAGTACAAGCCCCATTGTGGCCACAGATATGTTGATATAAAGGTGACTTATACTGGCATTGTTATTCCCTTTCTCATACAAGAATAGCTACCAGTATAAAGTGCCTTTATACCAATATAAATGCAGCCACAGTGGGGGTGGTGTGGTGGCATTGCATTACTTTAAGTACTCCAGTATAGTTAAAATGATACAACTTTTGTGTTTAGACAAGCCCCCAGACACCAGTAACTTTTTGCATGTGTCACCAGATATCCTCTTGCAAATAAGAATTAGCATCCCTCCTTCTTGGAGTAATAACTAAAATAATAATAATGATTTGCTTATACCTTGGGATCCCAATGCACACTGTAAATATAAATAGTATACAAAAACTTTACAGAGAACACGTTATTCACCACTGAAATGTGGCCACCTTTGGAGTGAAACATAAAAACTCTAATCATACAACATTGCACAATGGTTGAGTGAACAATTCGAAGTTCTTTAGGAAACCTTAAAAGAAGCAATCAGAAAAAGAGAAAACCGATATAATAGATGCACGCTCTGTCAGACAATATCAGCAGGCATAGGTGTTGGACCTAGGGGTGCGGCTGCACCCCCTAGCTTGAAGTAGACTCCATTATATACAGGGTTTACAGGTTGGTTTAATGGCTCTCAGCACCCCCGCTATAAAAATTGTTCCAGCACCCCTGTCAGCAGAGTGTGACTAACTACTGGGGAATGCTTTTTTCACTCTTGCATAAATGAAAACTGGTAATACATTACAATTTAAGAACCATTTCAATTGCGTTTTCTTTTCTCTTTATTCACCAAGAGTTGGCCCAAGACACTGACAAACTGATAGAAAACACAAGGCAGCCAAGATCACAAAGATTGTTGCTATTGTAAAGCATTAGATATGGTACAATTCACTCTTTCATAAAGATGCAGTTAATTTGAATATCACTCATTTGTATAATGTTACTTATTTGCATACTGATCATAGGTCTGCTGCAGACCCAGCACAGAATAACTTTTTTTGTTACAGTTGAGAACATTATGACTTGGGCAAGTAGCTACTAAAAACGCATTTTCACTTAGGGACAGTTGTAGGACAGTTCTATTCAATGTTCTTGCTACTGATCCCCAGTTGCTAATTTCTCCAATTGTACCAATTATTTAAATACAAACTATATGGGGCACTCAGATGACAGTACTCCAATGCTACTCTTGTGTGACTATTATGAATATAATTTGCAGTGATGTTGTAGCTATTCTGCTTCCTGCCCGAGACCTAAAGAAGAGTTCTGTGTAGCTCAAAAGCTAGTACCTTCCACCAACAGAAATTGGTCCAATAAAATATATTACCTCACCTACCTTGTCTCTTTACTATGAATATGTCCAGACTTGAGTTTGTGGTCTTGTTTTACGTAGAGGTAACTGCTTGCCAATTAACTCAAATTAACTAACAGAACTGTAAATGCCAGTCCAAATACTCCACATACATTTGTTCCAGGACAGGCTGAGCCCTAGTGTAAACCATAAACATTTGCATATTGGAGCATATACTAACACAGACTAGCGTTTACAGTCATGTTGGTTAATTCAGGTGAATAGTTAATAAATTAACTTGAGTTAAAACAGGAACAAAAATTCTAGCCTAGAGACATATCCTAATTGAATTTGGAGTTCTGGCATGCAATTGCCAAAGAATTACAACTACTCTCATGTTATTGGCAGTTTAGTACCATTAGAAGGACCTGAATTTATGGAACTCAATGTGTAAGTCTACAGTAAATGTATATGTGTTGGGTAAAATAAACATAGCTACAAAATATTAGTATTTTATTTACTTCTTAATGTAATTTGGACACATTACCTAAAGTATTACTGGTGTATTCATATTACATCTTTCCTAGGGTATATTAATTAGTTGAAACCTAACAGTCATAAACCACCAGGAATGTAATGAAGAAAACCAGCATTTGTTTTACTACCTTTTTCCATACTTTGGCATTTTTATACAAGTTTAACTTAAAAAGTTTTATATTCATCTGCTTTTCCTGTATTTTAATTTTTCCCTTTTGTCTTAAGTCTCCATTCTTCACAAGTGGGAACAAGCAATTCCACCTTTCAACCAGTTCCAATTAAATTGATGTAAAAATCAATTTACAACATTTTCTTTCCTGCCCCACTCCCTTTGGAACAAAAAGTTAAGATCAAATGATTAGCCAGTTCTTGGCACAGGTTGAGTACATTTGCATTATTAGTTGTATTCTATAACTTTACTGTTGCTGACTCTTCCCCCTCCCCCCCCATGTGAGCTGAAAATGCTTTTATTATGGTCTTTGGAATTTGAAACCTAGGAAAAGCTTTTCCATCTTTTTGTCTAGGGATATTATGCAAATAGCCTGTAGATATCTATAACTTTTCAAATATCTACCTCATGGTTGCTGTGCTTAAAGCAGTCTGAAAAAAGGGGAGGGGATTTTCATAATCTGAGTAGCAGCAGCTTTGGTAAGAACAGTGTTTAAACTGTGCCTCTCGGTGACCCAGCTCAATTAAAAAAAATATTTTTTCCAGGTCTGCTATCACTGACAATCCCCTTCTACCTAACTTTGAGCACAGCATGGCTGAGCTAAATCTACATAGGAGTAAGAATAAATATAGAAGTTGGTTACATGTGGTATAAGAGCTTTAGTATTGTATTCTCAAGGAGCAAGGCGTCTCAGCTTTCAATGAAATGCTTGTAGTTAATTATATTAACAAGGTGGATGAAACTGGATCCAGTATTTTATTCAGCAAATCCCTAAACTTAGCCTGTCTCCATGTCTCTCTCTAGTCTGATTCCTGTAAGATAACTGCAGGGTTTACAAGGTGGCACGATGTCACATGTAACTTGCTCAGTAATCAGCAGAGACCTGCAGGGGAAGCAGCAGCACTGCACGTGGAACTGGTGAGCTGCTAATCTAATGACCTCCATCACCATAAAATACTGGCTACCAAGGAGAAATAAATTACAGTCCATCTCTCTACTTAGCTACCTACTATCCTGCTTGGAATGGATGCACGATCCTGCAATTTTAACTTCATTTCTTTTACTCATTGTTATATTTCTCTAAATATAAGGGGAAATTGTTACTAAGTAAATACAAGGAAAATAATCTGACACCATGATATAAATTCAAGGGGTTCTACTGGCACATAGGCCAATACTTTAAAATTTTAAGGAAAGAATCATGAAGATATTGCCAGAAATGATCATGTTGTTTACTCAGTGCTGCTTAAGTTTATTTACATTTTCAGATTCCCGATACAAACGTTTGAAAGCTGTAACCATATGGACCAACCTGCTCTTTTGTCCCTAGAACTCAATTTGAGTTTATATCACCTTTTTAAGGATTGTGGATCATGTACATTTTACAGTAAAGGCAAATCTCCAGTGGCTTCAAGTCCACCATGGCCATACTGACCATTATCTTCTATGGCACTTTTATATCCTAAGACAATAAGATGCAGACTCCTTCACATACTTTCTCTCAAGCATGTCTTCTAAGTGAATTTTTCATTAAGATGTTGAGAATCAGGTATGTCCTTAATACGTCCATGTCTGACTTCAAAAAGAGTGATGGGACCTCACACCCATTGGGTTGACAACCTATATCATCTGTTCCTATTCTGCACAAGAGTTCGACAGCGTCATATGAAAGCCACACAGATTGGATAATGTTCCGCACATAAAAGCTACTTGTAGTGTTTATTCTGCACACAGATCTTACACTGTGATGTACACTAAGCCCGAGGTTCCCGGACTGTGGTCCATAGACCACTGGTGGCTCACAGAGCACTCGTGGATCATCTGTGGAGAGCTAGCCGGTCCGATGGTGATGGCTGCCCTGCTTATTTCCTGTTGCTAAACTAGAGTAAAAGGAGCTGAACACACTTTTCTATGTATGCAATTGCTGTAGTTGCAAAGAAGGAGGGATAGCTCAGTGGTTTGAGTATTGGTCTGCTAAACCCAGAGTGTGAGTTCAATCCTTGAGGGGGCCATTTAGGGATCTGGGGCAAAAATCTGTCTGGGGATTGGTCCTGCTTTGAGCAGGGGGTTGGACTAGATGACCTCCTGAGGTCCCTTCCAACCCTGATATTCTATGATTCTCTAGATGTTATTTGATCATCACTGGGAAGGAAAGCAGCCCACAAGACAATCTTCTACTTCCTGAAAGTGTTTTCCCCCTTTTTAAAACTTTGTTTCTCTCTCATCTGGGCTTAGCTTTACTTAGGTTCATTTAATCCATAAAATGACAAAGCAGTCTGCTGGTAAAAGTGGACACAGCTAATTATGAATCAGCCACTCCTTTGGGTTTTTCCAGGGGCCACGTCCAAAATGGCAGTATTACATAAACATGATTATTAATAATAGAAGTGGACAGTCTATTATGATAGTATTGTGATGGGTTCGGTCACAGAGACCCCCTTGGGACAGTCACCTGATGTACCTCTGAGCCCATTTTCTCTGCCAGCTTGGGACTTCAGAATCCTGTCTTGTTGAGCCAGATATGCTAATCTGCTGCAACACAGACCCAGGGTCTGACCCACGCTGGCCCACACTTTGCATAATTACAATAGGACCTCAGTTATATTTCATATTTCTAGTTTCAGATACAAGAATTATACATTTATACAAATAGGATGACCACACTCAGTAGATTATAAACTTTGTAATGATACCTTACAAGAGACCTTTTGCATGAAGCATATTCCAGTTACATTATATTCACACTCATTAGCATATTTTCATAAAATCATATGGAGTGCAACGTCACACGTGTTTAGGGACCAACCAAGAATGGGGCCCCATTGGACTACGTGCTGTACAAACAAACAGTCCCTGGCCCAATGAGTTTACAATCCAATAGACAAGATGAACAGAAGGCAGGGAAAGGGATATAACACAGAAGACACACTTTCTTCCCACAGTATAGGAAAGGTGAAATAATAATACACATGTGGAGAAATATTCAAGGACCAATATGTATATGTGGGAGGAGGGGGATTTAGGGCTGCTCCCCAGGACACAGTTTCAAATATAGAAGTTAGTGTTTTACTGATTTGACTCCAGGTGAATAGCCTTCTCATGCAGTATGGAGTGCATTACTGCAGGTTAGTAAATTGTACAATATAGTGCTTTTTGTGGAAAGGATATGATGGATTATTTTCTTTGTTGTGGATAAGCTGCATTGTTTACTAATTTGTCCATTTTATTTTTTCAACAGGTTACATGATGTTACCACAGTGGGAAGAGAACTGTCTGTAAATTGAATTCCTACTACTTCATTGCTGATGACTGATTTCATTAGTAGACATATAGTGCCACCTTCAGTATCAAGCTGAAAGTGAATTACAATAAAAAAAACCAAACAAAAAAAAACAAAAACAAAAAACACCCCAACCTATCCATAACAAAACAATGTATATTAAATTCTGCCATTTAAATATCATGACTGAGTTCACACCCTGGTAAATAGTTGTCCCATCAGATATCAGAACATAATCTTTTCCCCCTCCCTATAAAAATAATAATTGAGAACAAAAAACCCAAAATGTAAGGAGCCTACAGAAGCCTGCTGCCCCTTTTCTTCAGGGAATGATTAAGAAACCAGCCAAGAATCAAAAATAAGTAAGTTACAAATGATAGTGAATATTTAACAAGAAAATAATGTGGTTTATGTCCCTCAAATGTTCATCTGGAATAAATATATGAAATGGTTCATAAATGTCAAATGACGTTAGAGATGGGCTCAAACTCAGGATTGTAATACCCAACTCTTGAGGGAAATTTGGATCTGGATTATTATTTTTAGGCATATCTATGCCACTCACCACTACAGTTTCTGACCACCTCACAAATGAGTTAAATTGGATCTGAATTTTGCAGCAGGCCCTTCTTTGTATTACAACAACCAAAATCTTTTATTTGCAAATGCCTGAAATTTACAGAATTTCACAGCCAGAGTGAATCCAAACTTTTCAGGCCCAGCTCATCTCTAACAGTTACATATTACTTAGTTTGTAGAGACATCCCAATAAAGATACTTGAAAGTAAAATACTATAGTGAGGAGAATTTGATAAACATCATGCAGTTGATGAAATCTCTATCATGCGGGAATCAACTAACTCTTCAGGAAATTCAGGTAACAAAACATTTAAGCAATATGATATACCTATTGATTCGATAATGGAAAAGAATGAAAATATAACTTGTGGTGCTGGCACTTTTCATAGGACTAGGCTATCCTTGCCAAAATCAATGTGTCTCTGGCTGCTAGTGAAGGGCTAGTATGGTGACAGAAATTTATATCATGTTTATTTCATGTATTTCTAGAGTGTCCATGCATGCTAGTCTGACCATGGTATCACTGAAGGACACGAACAATGGCTTTTTGGAAAAAAAAAAAATTAAGTGAATTTCATCTTTTTTTAGGAGTGGAAAACTGAGGCCTAATTAAATGAACAGTTTTATTTAAATAGATCATTTGGAGGTAGTGGGGGGCTCAGGTGATTGGAAATGATATACAGGACAGCCCTTTCTCTCTATGCCATCAGTTTATGTCACTATTTTAAATCTAACCTGAGTTGGATTTGAAGTGATGTTTCTTGAAGAGTTGATTCACAGATGAGGAAGATTTTAATCAACTGCATGGTGTTTATAAAATTCCCCGCACTATAGTATTTTAGTTTCAAGTACCTTTATTGGGATGTTTCCAAAAACTAAGTAATATGTTCTGTAGCCTGTGTGAAATGAATTTAGTGATTTCATTCTGGTTCCTGGTGGTGTCCAAATCAAATATCACCAATACAATTTGACAATCTCAGCAGACTATCAAAGTTTGAATGGGACTCCTGAAGTGTTGTCTCTCAGTTAGGAGTTAGATGCTTTATTAAGGCAATGTGGGTGAACTGCCACTGCTACTCCCCAGGCCATACTAGTTATGTGAATCAACAGAGCAGCTGTCATCCTAAGACTGACTCAGGATGACTTTATAAATACTGGCTAGGCAAGGATGTGCAGTGTTGCTTTATGTCCAGGAGAGGGAACCAATATACACAATTTCTGAGCATAGTCATTCAAGCTCAGTGATTATGATGAGGTTGTGGAAACTGCTCTAAGCAATTTCTGTTTATTTACTATCAACTTAAATAGGAAATAATATACCTCAGGAACTTTAAATTAAATTATCACTCTTCAAGGACAAAGGAAAGAAGGTAACCTGTATTTTATGGAAAAATAAATTTATGATTTTACTTCTTCAGAGAAAAACCACTCATTTGCTACTGGAGTCTGTGTTTGTACAACTAATTTCTGAAGCAAGGATATAATAAAAAAAGTACTCAAAAAAAAAGCTTTTAATTTTACAGGGACATATTTCAGTTGCTAAAGTCAAGGATGCAACTTTATATCCCGCATAAGACATCTATTGTCACTCATTCATTAGACTCAGTCATCAACAGTCCTCTCTTCCCTTTCCCAAATATCTTTTGCAGAATTTTGGGGGTGAAAAGAAATAAAGTGACAACTCACTTTAAAATGGCTCCCACAGGCTTCTGAGTTTTGGTCAAAGGTCAGAGAAGTAGTGTTACAACTTCAAACTTCCCAGTGGAATAGTGGAAGTGCAATTACTCCTGGTACTAAATGCGTTATGCACAGCTTGAGAACAAGACAACAAATGGGCAGGTGAAGTTTCTTTTGTCTGGAAGTCTAATTTTGCAATCACAGCAAAGAGTACAGATAATTGAAAACAATGAATAATAGAAAACAAAATCCATTAAGTAAATAAATATTTTGACATGTGGGGGAATTTAAGATCCTATTTTCTGAATTTCTTAACCTCTAGATTGGTCACATTCCACAGCCATATTTTCCCTTGCCATTTGCTTATCAAAGTCAAACTAGCTTTACTCATACTTCTGACAGTTTACTCTAAATAGGTCTAGTAATATATAAAATATTAGAATCATATTTTTGAGCTCAATTGGCTAAAAGCACAAAATTAGGGCCCTTGGCTTGTTGTAATAATTGGGCCTACAAATGTCCCTAATTGTGAACTGAGCTGTGAAACTGAGAAAGTTTATAAAATATCATAATAATCTAAGATAACAAATCAGCAGGGCTGGCTCTAGGTTTTTTGCTGCCCCAAGCAAAAATTTTTTTGGCTGCCCCCACCCCAGCCCTTGGCTCTCCTCCCCCCCAGTGGCCTCCCCTGCCTGCAACCCCTGCCGCCCCAGCCCTGGGCTCTCTTCCCCCCACCCCACCTGCACCCCCTGCCGCCCCAGCCCTGGGCTCCCCAAATATGACCTCCTTGTTCACCACAGCAATCCCTGTTTACACTTGCTGTGGGGATCAAACCATTTCTCCTGTTTTTATTTCACTTTAGGATAAATCTCGCCTCCCCCCCGTCCACCGCAACCCCATCTTTAGTGCTCCAAATGCACATGGAAGGCATAGGGACTAACCCTCAAACCTTGTACCCAGAAAGGGATGGGGATCTAGTAAAGAGGGTTCAGGCAGAGGAGCGGGTGTGGGGGTGCTTGGGGGGCTCTACACTGGCAGAGAAGCAGGGTGTGATGCACTCGCTGAGGAGGGTGGAGGAGGAGAGGGGGTATCAGGAGGGTTGCGGGAGAAGAGGTGCAGGGGAAGGGGGAGGTGTGGGAGGAGAGGGCTGGGGGAGGGTACAAGGGGAGAGGTGTGGGTGAAGGGAGAGTACAAGGGGAAGGGGTGCGGTGAAGGAGCAATGGGGGGAGGTACAAGTGAAGAGCCTGTGAGCGGGATGGGGGGTGCAAGGGCTGAGAGGGGCAGGCGCTGACAGCTGCTTCCCCAGCCCCGTGCAGGCAGAGCCAAGAGCCCCCGGTGGGGTAGTATCCCCCGCTGCCCTACTCGGAGCTGGATTCTGCCTCTCCCTGCTCCTGGCGCTGTGGGGGCCTGGGGCAAGCAGCGTGAGGCTGAGGCAGGGGAGGTGCGCAGTGGGCTGGGTCCGGGGGCAGGAGAGAGCAGCTCCCTGGCAGCTCGGGCTGCTCAGCCACTCACCCCATCAGCGCGCGAGCCGGAATCCGTGTCCCCTGCCCAGCCCGGCGGCACCCTGCATAGCCCGCTCGGACGGGGAAATGCTGCGCTGCCCTGGGGAGACTCAGAGCAGCAGCGGTGGTGGTAGCAGGACCCCTCCTCCCTCCCTGCATCCCGGGCCCTGCTTCCCTCCCTCCCCGGCTCCTCACACACTCTGGGAGCCCCTCTCGCCGCCACAGCCCGGGCTCTGCTCCAGGGGACAATGCTCTGGCTCTCCAGCGGCAGGGCTCTGGCCAGGGCCGGCTCCCGGCTTTTTGCCGCCCCAAGTAAAAAAAAAAAAAAGGAGGCGGCCCCGGAGTGCCGCCCCTTGGAAAGTGCCGCCCCAAGCACATGCTTGGAGCGCTGGTGCCTAGAGCCAGCCCTGCAAATCAGCAATGTGATGCTGTTGCAAAAAAAGCAAATACTATTTTAGGTTGCATTAACAGAGGCATAACATGCAAGTCATGGGAGTCTACTCAGTGCTGGTTGGCCTCAGCTGGAGTAGTGTGTTCAATTTTGGTCACCAATGTATAGAAAGAATGTAGAGAAACTGGAAAGGATCCAGAGGTGAGCTACAAAGATGATCAAAGGGTCAGAATGCAAGCCATATGAGCAAAGGCTGAAGGAACTGGTTATGTTTAGTTTGGAAAAGAGGAGATTAAGGGGGGGCATGATAGCAGTTTTCAAATACTTAAAAGGCTGTCATAAAAAAAAAAAAAGATGGAGAAAAGTAGTTTTCTCCTGCCACAGAGGGCAGGACAAGAGGCAATGGGTTCAAAATAGAGCATAGCACATTTAGATTAAATCTCAGGAAAAACTTTCTAACTGTAAAAACAGTAGGTCAATGGAACAGACTGCCTAGGGAGGTTGTGGAAGGTTCTTCACTGGAGGTTTTCAAAAGAAAGCTGGATAGCCATCTGTCTTGAATGGTTTAGACACAACAAATCCTGCATCTTGGCAGGGGGTTGGACTAGAAGATCCTTGTGGTCCCTGCTAGCCCTATGATTTTATGATTCTGTGTTGATGGGGAAAAGTGGAAAAACAGAAACAGATTGATTTAGTCCAAACTGCGAGGCCTATCGATACAATTCAAGGCCTGTATTAAGATCATGCCTGGTAAACAAAAACATATTGGATAGGAAATCAATGAACCAAAATTGGTGTGTTGGAAATTAGGCCTACTTGGTGGAGAAGATAATCAGGGGATGGGCTATCCCACCCATAACTCCCTTTTGGGGTCCTTAAAGAAAGACGTTTGGACTAAAACTTGCTACTGGAGTGAGCTTCACCATCATGTCTGCCATGCCCACTGTCTCGTGGGACTGTGTGCCTTTGTCATTCTGATCCTGAGAGATGTCCTGACCAGAACACGCCAGAGAGAGGGACCTAGATGACATCAATGTTTCTTCTGGCTCTGGTAAATCCTGAACACTACGTGGGATGTGAGACTTTGTCTCCCCCTCCATATGTTCTTTACTTTCCCTACCTTATTTCTTCTCCTTTCCATCTCTCTCTTTTTTCCTTCCATCCAATGAGAGTCTCTTAGCTAGCCAAGACTGCATATTTTGGAACTCTGCTGTAAACCACTGACCAGAAAGGCAGCTAAATACAATGCCCTAAACAGCCTGATGCTGGTATGAGTTTGCCAGGTCTTGGAGTGGCTGATAAGACCATGTGCCAAGCCTGTGTTTTTCCAGCAGCAAGGTTGCAAGTGAGACTCAACACCAGAACCAGAAGCTGCATTTTCTATCTTTGCCATCGTTTTCTTTCCTTCTTTCTTTTCTATTCTTTTGTGTGTGTTTGTCTCATTTAGCCTTCCAAACAACAGGATCAGACTTTAACAATAGTAGCAATAATAGCTCCAGCACATCTTAACTTCTCTTTTCCTCAAAAGGACCATTATTACTATCTTTAATACCATCTAAGAGACTGTAAGACAAGGAGTTTTTTCCCCCCTTCTAAAGACTCTCTACAGCTAAAGAGAAATGGAACAAGGGATGCTATTAAAATAAAAGCCTTACTTCATACTTTACATTTCAAATGCTTTAACTGTTTCTCTTCCTCTTTGGCCTGGTCTACACTATGAGTTTAATTCGAATTTAGCAGCATTAAATCGAATTAACCCTGCACCCGTCCACACAACGAAGCCATTTATTTCAATATAAAGGGCTCTTAACATAGATATCTGTACTCCTCCCCGACGAGGGGAGTAGCGCTGAAATCGGTATTGCCATTTCGAATTAGGGTTAGTGTGGACACAATGCGACGGTATTGGCCTCCGGGAGCTATCCCACAGTGCACCATTGTGACCGCTCTGGACAGCAATCTGAACTCGGATGCACTGGCCAGGTAGACAGGAAAAGCCTTGCAAACTTTTGAATTTCATTTCCTGTTTGCCCAGCGTGGAGAGCCCAGGTGACCATGCAGAGCTCATCAGCACAGGTAACCATGCAGTCCGAGAATCGAAAAAGAGCACCAGCATGGACGGTATGGGAGGTACTGGATCTGATCGCTATATGGGGAGAGGATTCAGTGCTAGCAGAACTACGTTCCAAAAGACGAAATGCCAAAACTTTTGAAAAAATCTCCAAGGGCATGATGGAGAGAGGCCACAACAGGGACTCATATCAGTGCCGTGTGAAAGTTAAGGAGCTCAGACAAGCCTATCAAAAAAACAAGGAGGCAAACGGTCGCTCCAGGTCAGAGCCGCAGACATGCCACTTCTACGCTGAGCTGCATGCAATTCTAGGCGGGGCCGCCACCACTACCCCACCTCTGACCGTGGATTCCGAGGCGGGAGTAATCTTAGCCACACCTGAGGATTCTGCGGACGGGGAAAAGGAGGAGGAGGAGGCGGACGAGCTTGCGGAGAGCACACAGCACTCCATTCTCCCCAACAGCCAGGATCTTTTTCTCACCCTGACTGAAGTACCCTCACAACCCTCCCAAGTAGGGTGACCAGATTAGTAGTATAAAATATCGGGACGGGGGCGGAGAAAAAAAAGGGGGGGGCGGAGCAAAAAAAAAGAGTTTTAAAGGGTCCTGGGGCATTAGCAGGCCTCGGCCCCGCGCGCTGCCCCCCTCGCGGAGCCTCCCGCCCCCTGGCCCGCCACGGGCATATGCAGGGCGCGGTGGGTCCGGGCGGGGGCAGCGCGGAGCGGGCAGGAGCTGGGTGGGTGGCAGGGGCCGAATCCCCGCTGCTGCCAGGGAGCCCCGCGCCTCTCCCTCCCGCTCGCGGCTGTGCCTCCTTCCCGGCGGGACGTGCCTCCCGCCGCCCCGGCCACATGCGGCACGCGTCCCTCGCGCCTAGTCTCCCTCCCGCCGGGAAGGAGCAGCTGGACGCGCGCCGCATGTGCGCGGGGCGGGGCGGGCCGGGGGGCGCGTCCTGCCGGGAAGGAGCCGCAGCCGCGAGCGGGAGGGAGAGGCGCAGGGCTCCCTGGCAGCAGCAGGGATTCGGCCCGCGCCGCCCACCTGGCCCCTGCCCGCTCCACGCTGCCCCCGACCGGACCCACCGCGCTGCCCCACGGGCTGCAGGGCTGGAGCAGCCTCCAGGCTGCGCTCCCGGCCCCGGGTGCAGCGGCCCGGGCAGAAGCCCTCTGGCACAGCGGGGGGGTTCACAGCTGAGCCCCCCGTCTCCCTTCCTTGCCAGCCCCCCTTTGCCCACCCGCCCGGTGCCCGGATGCCGGAGCTGACTCACCAGCTCCAGGATCCAGGCACCGCCACCACCCCCTCCCTCCAGGCTTGCCCCGCCATGCTGCAAGCCTGGAAGGGAGGAGGAATGCCGCGTGGTTGGGGAAGAGGCAAGGCCAGGGCAGGGATTCGGAGAGGGAGCCAATGGGGGAAGGAGGAGGCGGAGCCGGGGCAGGGGGGGGCGCGAGCGCCAGAGCAGAGGGCAAAATTTCTTTTTTGTCCAGTGTCCCGACCAAACACTGCTCGGGACGTGGGACAAAGAAGCAAATATCGGGACAGTCCCGATAAAATTGGGACGTCTGGTCACCCTACTCCCAAGGCAGTATCCAAGACCATGACCCCATGGACGGGACCTCAGGTGAGTTTACCTTTTAAAATATAAAACATGGTTTAAAAGCAAGCATTTTTTAATGATTAATTTGCCCTGAAGACTTGGGATGCATTCGCAGCCAGTACAGCTACTGGAAAAGTCTGTTAACATGTCTGGGGATGGAGCGAAAATCCTTCAGGGACATCTCCATGAAGCTCTCCTGGAGGTACTCCAAAAGCCTTTCCAGAAGATTTCTGGGCAGTGCAGCCTTATTTCGTCCTCCATGGTAGGACACTTGACCACGCCATGCTAGTAGCAAGTAATCTGGTATCATTGCATGACAAAGCCTGGTAGCGTATGGTCCCGGTGTTTGCTGGCATTCAAGCAACATCCGTTCTTTATCTCGCTGTGTAATCCTCAGGAGAGTGATATCGCTCATGGTAACCTGATTGAAATACGGGAATTTAATTAAGGGGACAGAGGTGGCCATTCCTACTGGGCTGTTTGCCTGTGGCTGAAAATAAATCCTTCCCTGTAGTTAGCCAAGCCGGAGGGGGTGCGGGGGAAATTGGCGCTGAGCTTTTCGCGTTTGGCTAGCAGGGATCTTCCCTGATACCAGCCACGCGGGGGAGGGGTAAAGCGATCATCCCAGATAATTGATGGGGGGGGGTTAGTTTGGTTTCTGCAAGGATCTTCCCTGATACCAGCCACGCGGTGGGGGGAGGGATAAAGCGATCATCCCAGAGAACTGGATGGGGGGGGGTTAGTTTGTTTTCTGCTGCTGCAGGTTAACAGGAAAACCGCAGCACTCAACGGGCTTTGCTTGGTATATGGGAAAGGAGGGCGCAGAAGCCGAAAGACAATGGCTTACCATGGCCGCATGGAAGCCGAATTCTGTTGCCCGGACCTGCGTCTGTGATCTCTAACACCAAAGCCACAGGCACTCAATATTAAAATGCAAAATGCGACCTTGCACTGAAATAACATGTGCTATGTAATGTGAATAGTGTTGTTCACTGTGAAAGAGTATAAGCATTGTTCTGTAAAATGTATCTTTTTAAATACTTCTCTCCCCTTTTTTCCCTCCCTCCAGCAGCTGCAAATTTTTCAAGCCTCCCTCCTCCGTCCCGAAGGCTATCTCAGATAAGGCGGAGAAAAAAAAGGACGCGAGACGACATGTTCTCGGAAATCATGGAATCGACCTGCAATGAAAGAGCTCATCTGAATGAGTGGAAGGACACGGTATTAAAGTAAAAGAACGATGCCAGTGAACCTGAGGAGAGGAGGGACTAACGTGAGGACATGAGGGATGCTCGAGATGAGAAGTGGCGGCAGGAAGATCAGAGGAGGCAGGATGCAACGCTGGGGCTGCTGCGTGAGCAAACAGACATGCTCCGGCGTCTGGTGGAGCTTCAGGAACGGCAGCAGGATAACAGAGTGCTGCTACAGCCCCTGTATAACCACCCTCCCCCCTCACCATGTTCCATAGCCTCCTCACCCAGACATGTAAGAACGTGGGGGGGGGAGGCTCCGTGCACCCTCCCATTCCACCCCAGTGGACAGCCCAACCAAAAGGCTGTCATTACTTTAACCTTTTTTTAGTGGCCTTTTCCTTCCCTCCGATCCTCCTGCCAAACCCCACCCGGGCTACCTCGTCAGTTCTCTCCCTCTTTTTATAATCAATTAATAAAGAATAAATGATTTTTAAACGATAGTGACTTTATTTCCTTTGAAAGCAAGCTGTGATCGAAGGGGGAGGGTGGATTGCTTACAGAGAATAAGTCAATAAAGAGGGCGGGTTTTCATCAAGGAGAAACAAACAGAACTTTCACACGGTAGCCTGGCCAGTCATGAAACTGGTTTTCAAAGCTTCTCTGATGCGCAGTGCTTCCTGGTGTGCTCTTCTAATCGCCCTGGTGTCTGGCTGCGGGTAATCAGCAGCCAGGCGATTTGCCTCAGCCTCCCACCCTGCCACAAAGGTCTCCCCCTTACTTTCACAGAGATTGTGGAGCACACAGCAAGTAGCAATAACAATGGGGATATTGGTTTGGCTGAGGTCTGAGCGAGTCAGTAACGTGCGCCAGCGACCTTTTAAACGTCCAAATGCACATTCTACCACCATTCTGCACTTGCTCAGCCTGTAGTTGAACAGCTCCTGACTCCTGTCCAGGCTGCCTGTGTATGGCTTCATGAGCCATGGCATTAAGGGGTAGGCTGGGTCCCCAAGGATAACTATAGGCATCTCAACATCCCCAATGGTTATTTTCTGGTCCGGGAAGTAAGCCCCTTGCTGCAGTTGTTTAAACAGAGTAGTGTTCCTGAAGACGCGAGCGTCATGAACCCTTCCCGGCCAGCCCACGTTGATGTTGGTGAAACGTCCCTTGTGATCCACCAGTCCTTGCAGCACCATTGAAAAGTACCACTTGCGGTTTATGTACTGGGTACCCTGGTGCTCCGGTGCCAAGATAGGGATATGGGTTCCATGTATCGCCCCACCACAGTTAGGGAATCCCATTGCAGCAAAGCCATCCACTATGACCTGCACATTTCCCAGAGTCACTACCTTTGGTAGCAGCAGCTCAGTGATTGCTTTGGCTACTTGCATCACAGCAGCCCCCACAGTAGATTTGCCCACTCCAAATTGATTCCCGACTGACCGGTAGCTGTCTGGCATTGCAAGCTTCCACAGGGCTATCGCCACTCGCTTCTCAACTGTGAGGGCTGCTCTCATCTTGGTATTCTGGCACGTCAGGGCAGGGGAAAGCAAGTCACAAAGTTCCATGAAAGTGCCCTTACGCATGCGAAAGTTTCGCAGCCACTGGGAATCGTCCCACACCTGCAACAACCACCAGTCTGTGCTTGTTTCTCGGGCCCAGAATCAGCGTTCCACGGCTAGAACCTGCCCCATTAACAACATGATCTCCAAAGCGCCGGGGCCCGCGGTTTGAGAGAATTCTGTGTCCATGTCCATGTCCTCATCACTCTCGTTGCCGCGCTGCCATCGCCGCCTCCTCCTCGCCTCATTTTTCTGGTCCTGGTTCAGCATAAACTGCATGAGAATGCGCGAGGTGTTTACAATGTTCATGACTGCTATCTTGAGCTGAGCGGGCTCCATGCTTGCTGTGGTATGGCGTCTGCAGTGTTCACCCAGGAAAAAAGGTGCGAAATGGTTGTCTGCTGTTGCTTTCATGGAGGGAGGGGTGAGGCTGTACCCAGAACCACCTGCAACAATGTTTTTTGCCCCATCAGGCACTGGGATCTCAACCCTGAATTCCAATGGGCGGGGAGACTGCGGGAACTATGGGATAGCTATGGGATAACTACCCACAGTGCAACGCTCCGGAAATCGACACTAGCCCCGGTACATGGACGCACACCGCCGAATTAATGTGCTTAGTGTGGTCGCATACATTCGACTTTATACAATCTGTTTCCAAAATTCGAATTCTGTAAATTCGGATTAATCCCGTAGTGTAGACATACCCTTTATCTTTAATAAAAAGGTCAAAAGGATTTTTAATGGGGTGTTTGCCATGGTACTAGGCAGGCGAAAGTCTCTGTATACCAAATCCCAAAGCTTGCTTAACACCATTTATTGTTGGATACTTTCAGGATCATGTTAATACCTTTGACTCTTTGGTCCCATTTATTCCACCTGAACCAATACAACAGGACCCTTCCTGATTTGAGGGAATTAAAGTTGTAAAAGAGAAGTTCAGTTTTCATTTAAAAAAAAAAAAAAATTCCCACCACTTTTGTGAAGGCAGCTCTGAAATCATAGGACCAGATCCTCAGCTGGTATAAACTAGCTTAGAACATTGATTTTTTAACCTATTTTCAAGTGAAGATGGATTTACAGTGAGGAAAAATGAAAAAAATCATGTTTTCAATACAAAAACTGAGTGTCAAAAATTTTGCATAAACCATATTGGAGGGAATGCAAATTCTGCAAACTGCAATGGCAAACATCTCTGTGTGAAATCCCATGAAAGATGTTGAATTTCACACAGATCACAAATAATGCTGACAAAGAAAAAATAAAAGGCAAACTAGACTTTGTAGCTCTTAGAAGCTAATTCAAAAGGCCTTTTTGCTCTCTACAGCAGTTTTGACCATCCTGTCAGGAATAAGGACCCGCAGCTATCAGGGCCGGCTCCAGGCACTAGCTTACCAAGCAGGTGCTTGGGGCGGCCACTTCGGAGAGGGGCGGCACATCCAGCTGTTCGGCGGCAATTCGGCGGACGGTCCCTCACTCCTGCTCGGAGCGAAGGACCTCCCGCCGAATTGCCGCCGCAGATCGCAATCGCAATCGCAGCTTTTTTGTTTGTTTGTTTGTTTGGCTGCTTGGGGCGGCCAAAACCCTGGAGCCGGCCCTGGCAGCTATCCTGCTTACCTGCTAGCTTAACTCCCAGGCAGTCTAATGAGCACCGTTGGGCCCCAATTGAGTCCCTTGATTGGATCAATTACCAAGTTAGATGGGGCACGGGGGAGGGGGATCAACAGATCTGCTCTTAAAACCAGCATCAGGGCACTAGTTGCTCAAAACATTTGCCTGTGGCTGCATTAGCTTCTACTCCTGCCTTGTTCCAGCCTCACTCCTGCCTGAGGCCTAACCCTGCTCCTGCCTTCCTTGACTCCAGGTAACCTGGTTCTGACCCTTGGCTGGGATTCCTGGCTCTGACTCTGGCTTGTCCTTTAGCACTGACTGTCATGGTGCTGACCAGCACATCTTTGACGACCCACATCTGGGTCCCTAACACATCCTGTCTATGGCCCAGGGCCATCAAAACATTTAAGTATGTGCTTAATTTTAAGCCCACTAGTAGTTCAGTTAGAACCAATGAGACTAGACTCAGGTTTAAACTTAAGGATGTTCTTAAGTTTTTCTGGATTGGGGACTATGGCCCCAATTCAGCAAGGTACTTAAACACATCTTGAAGTATGTGCATGGTTCCATTTCAGGGGTGAAAGCCCCTGTGGCATGATGTGATGGGGTGCAACTCACCACTGTAGCACCTCCTACTAGCTGTTGTGGGAATTAGCTCTGTGCCCTCTGCTGGTGGCATCTTGTGCATTGTCACCTCTGCTCCTGGACCCGTGTCACTCCTGGGACTGCAGCATCCTCTTCAGTACACAGTCCTCTGGCTGTGTTACATTCTGTTCTCCCCCCTTCTGGGGGACCTGCAATCTCTGTCCAGCCATAACCTCCGTGGCAACTACAGTCCATTTTTTCCAGGGCCATTTCCCATGCAGCTCCAGCAGCCTCTTCTGCCCTTTCCTCAGCCTGCAGGCCCTAGCAGCCAGCCAGGAGCTCTGTATAGCTCTCCTGCTCCCTGCTTTCAGCACTGCTGCGTCCCAGGTGCTGGTGCTCCTTCCTTCTTCTAGGAGCTTAGGCTACGTCCTCACTACAGGTCGATTTAAGATACGCAAATTCAGCTACGCGAATAGCGTAGCTGAATTCGACGTATTGCAGCCGACTTACCCCGCTGTAAGGACGGTGGCAAAATCGACCTCCGCGGCTTCCCGTCAACGGCGCTTACTCCCACCTTCGCTGGTGGAGTAAGAGCGTCGATTTGGGGATCGATTGTCGCGTCCCGACGGGACGCGATAATTCGATCCCCGAGAGGTCGATTTCTACCCGCCGATTCAGGCGGGTAGTGTAGACCTAGCCCTAATCTCTCCTGCAGCCCTTCTCATATGAGCCTGCTGGGTCATGATCAGCTGCTCCTCTCAGCCCCTTTCTAATTGGCTCCTTCCGGCACAGCCTCCGTAGGGCTGTTTTAACCCCTTTTCTGCCAGTGAGGGGCAGCTGCCCCATCACACGGGGACAGGAAATTGGACTAAAGTAGAGGAGAGTACATTTAAAAGAAATATTAATAAGACTGCATGATGCTTGAGAATGCAAATCATGAAGGTCATAGAAAGGAGGGAAAGAAGTAGTAGTTACAGATTCACCATGGGGGAAGTGAATGTTACTATAACCTAAAAAAATATGAAATATGCAGTTTAATAGTGACTGTAACACAAGAATCATTCCTTCAAACAAAAAAAGATTAGCACATCAAATAAAGCTTCATAACTGGCTTTAATATGGTGCCAATCCATTTTCAATGGCTGGCTCGTGAGTGTTATTGAAAATAATAGCTGGGGAAGATACTCAGTAATGCTACTGTAAAACTAAGCATTGTTAAACACAGGTGAGAATTACAACTACAGAATTACAATCACCACCAAAATATTCTGTCAAGTTTCCATATAAGTTCTTGAGAGCAAAATTTAACCAAAAACCAGCATTAACTTATATTGCTGTTCCAACAGTTATTTAAACTCCTCCTACACACACACAGAGATATAGCACATGATGCTTTTATTATGATCACATGTATGTTTACTGCCTGTTCCAGATCATCAGTCTGAGTACTGGCAGTGGGTCTGCCATTACTAAGTGACGTCCAGGTCGGAATTTCCAGGTCAAAACATATTTCTGTATTTTCAAAAGTAGTCACTGTATCCCTAGTGGTGCTTCCAAGTCTCTTTTTGTATATTGCAATCAGCAGTTTGTGATCAGTTTCTGCTTTGAAGCTACAACTGTAGAGAAAGTTATGAAATCTTGTACATCCATACACCAGACCTAAGGTCTCTTTTTCAATTTGTGCATAAGTTGTGCTGTATCATAGCACTGGACACACTTTCAAGAACATATGCTCATTCTGTCAATGTGTAGGTCCAAAACTGGTTGCTTGCATCACATACCACCACGAACTCTTGTTTTATCATTTTCCCTTTGTATTTAGGTGTCAGTGTGCACTCTCCTAACACTGCAATTGTTTCTCTGTCATAGTATTTTACAGACACTTTTTCCTCGTTCATCTTTACATGCTCTTTACATCTCTCAGTTTCTGTAATTACATTTACTTCTACCCCGTGTCTATTTTGTACGTCACATGTGCCATTTGTGAATGTTTAATTTTAATTAGCCAGTCTTTTGAGTTTTCAGTCTCCTCCATTACTGTGTTTAACGTCTCTTGCTCTTCATGTGAGGAATCCATTTCTACACATAATACATGTTTTCCCCCTGTTTCTCTGCACATTTTCGCATAATGGTTGTGTTAATACTGTTTCTAGATAATTGCCTGAATGCTGGGCATTTCCGACATTCATAGTGGTTGCCACGTCGCTAGCACTGTTTCCATGTTTCTGTATTTAATTTAATTTTGGTGAACTTTTCCCTTGCTGTTTAGCTGTGGCACTCACAGTCATAAGCTCTTTGCCTCTCTTTAAGCTTTTTATTTGTTTCTGTTTGTTCTGCTGCTTGGCACAACCTATTGCCATTTCTAGTAACTGTTCTTTTACGCCAGGACAATCTGGTCTTTAATGAGAGGGTCTTTAATATTCCATATTCACAGGACTGACTATTTTTAGCTTTAAATCTATGGAAAACTCCTCTATTGTCTCCCTTCATTCTGTGTTCTCATCCTGAACACACATCTTTCATAAGTAACACTTTTTCCTAAGGACACAGTGATTTCCAAACCTTTTTCTTATGTCTGCAAATCTTTCCTTTCTCTTTACCACCATCTAGCTGGAATGCATATACACATCTAAGATTACTGTGGCAGAGCAATTTTTTTTTTGCTCACCTTTCATCTTATTTGCCCTAGTGACTTATGTATACAGCTCACATTACTGTTTGAACCATTTCCCCTGATTCTCAGGGCGAGTGGGGAAGTTACTTGCAGTTGTACAGGCTCTGTAGCAGCCATTTCAATGTTACCTCTCACTAGGTCCGCCAGCATGCTATGCCTTCCACTCCTGGCACCATGTCACTTACAAGCAGACCGGTGACCAGATAAACCCTTCATTATGGACAGAAACTATATACAGAAATGAGGTAACCAAATTGCCTACTACTCTATGTAGCAACAGCCTGCCACTGTCCTGGCCTGCGCATCCTTGTTTCTGCCCCAGCAGGAAACCAAGGACCGTATAAAGAACATACAGCAAATGTGGCATCTGTACCCGGCTTAGAGGACTTAATAGCACAACTACCATGATCTGCATTGTGGGAAATATGTTCTTGCTGACTGTGGCAAGGTGCTGGTTGAGAAGCCCTTAATCAGCTCCTGCCACTCCAGCCCCAGTCATGGGGAATGGACTGGGGCTGGGTGAGTAGCCCTGTGCTTGCTTGGTAACTGGCCGCACCTGCCAGTCTTATTAGCCTGGAGCTATAAAGGCTGGTGGGAGGGGGTGGGAAAGAGAAAGCTCAGGCACAGAAGGAAGTGAGAGCCACTTAGTCTGTTGCTGACCAGGCCTGTTGTAGGCAAAGTAGCTGGGAAGCCTGTATATAGTTGGGAACTGGTGGTGGGAAACCTTTTGAGAATAAAGAGCATGGATGTTGTACCAGACTGAAGTGTCCCTGACTCATTGAAGAGGGAGGCCCAAGGGCCAAATACCCAAGGGCATAGCGTGAACCCCGTTACACTTACCTTATTCACACACTCCTTTATATTCTTATTTAGTGTCTGAACCAGCAGAACAGAGAGATGATGCATGATGAGAGGGAATACTTATATCCTGGTGATAGATACTTGATAGGAACTTAGACCTGACCCAGTAAAGGACTTAAACTCCTTAATATTATACATCTAAGAAGTTCCACTGAAGTCAATGTGTTTACGTATATACTCAAAGTTCAGCACATGCTTAAGTGCTTTGCTGGAGTGGCACCCTAGATAGATAGATAGGAATGTGCTGTTGTGCGGACAGTTCTAGTACTGGAGGCCAGGTTGGGAAGATAAGGTTCATTGGAGAAAAGGGAAAAAAAAGAGGTGGAAAAAAGAGAAGAGAAAAGGGGGCTGAAACAAACAAAAAACCCAACAACCCAAAACCACAATACCGAAGAAATAACAGGAAGAAAAAACCAGAGAGAGCTAGAGGGAAATATATGACGAAAATAGATCTTTCAAGAAACTCCGCCTGTTATTGGTTGCAGAGAGGAAATGTCTTGAGTTGTGCCAGTTCAGGCATCTGAAAGTGCAAGAATAATACAGATTGAGATAAATCACCTGACCAAATGGAGGACAAGTGAAAATAAAAAAGAAGAGAGAAAGATGGAAGTGGTCTTTACTTTTGGCATTAAAATGTTTCCAAATTGCACCCATGTATCCAGTGTTTTTCAGAGGACAGACTCCTCTGCATGAAGGCTTTCAATTCAAAATCACCACAAAAGTTACCTTAACTTGCTATTTCTTTTTCCACTTAGCCCTTCTGTTGAGTCTTTGCTCTCTACACAACATTAGGAATATGAGGAAGTCACATGGACACTACCGGGTTCCACATAACTGTTTCCTCTAACTATATATAAACATACAAAGCTTAGCTATGTATACACACTGCTGCTCTCTTAGGGTTTTGATGGCTTCTGCAATAGAAGGGAGGAGGCCCATTATTGGACTCAAAAACTCACTACCCAATTCCTCTGCACCAGTGGTTTCAACTTGTGGGCTGCAGACCCCTGGGGTTCTGCAGACTATATCTAAGGGGTCGATGAAAAGTTGTTGTCACCATAGAACAGTGGTTTTCCCCCTGGGGGTCCGCAAATGAAAAAAGGTTGAAAACCACTGCTCTACGCTACACTTCCCCATTACATTCAGTTGTAGTATCAGAGTGCTCCTGTCAGATATTGCTCCTAGATCTTTTTCTGTGTCTAAGTGGCCTCTAACACTTCCATTCTTCTGACTGGATCCGTTTTGGTTCTTTGTTATTTATTAAGTAGGCGGGCCTAAGAGTTTCTGCTGACTATGGAGGTGTGACTCAAGCCAAAGTAATTATTTGTTTAGTGAGTTTCATTCTCAGATGGTCCCTCTTGCCAAGAAATTCCATAAGCCTCAAGCATTATTACTTAAAAAACATTAGACCAAGAAAAGTCTGCAAAAATGATTGTGTGTTTTAAAAAGGCTAACATACGGGTTGCCTCTCACAAATTCTGCATGCAGAGAAACTGTTTGTATATCTATGAAAGTGTTACACAGTTGTATAAACCACCAAGATTGTCCCAACAGAAAATGGTTTTATTAATACCGTTAATATTTTCATAATATATCACACACATACCTCATGTGGAAGTTATATCTATGTGATAAATTGCAGAGCCATTTGATAAATTACTTTCTCATGCACCTTTCACCTCCTCCCCTTTTCTTTGTCCATGCTTCCATCCCTTGGGGGTCTTCACCTTAACACTCCAGACCCCAGAGCAACTTCAAACATTGACCATTTAATGTTCTTAATCAGCCTGCCAGATAAGTGTTTCCTTCTCCTCCAAACTGTGGAAGACTCCTGCAACCCCAAATTTACCCCTGCCTGAAGCCTAAGATGGGGAAGATTCATTCCTGGATCAGACACAGATTTTTCTCTACATAAAATGTCACAGTTGTAAAGTATGATATCTCAAGGCCTCACAGGGCTAGGAACAGGATCTAGGTTCCAGCTTCTTCATGGGATCTGGCACTTGCTTCTAGTCCTGGCAGTGATGAGTTAACATACTTTAAAATCAAAATACTTTTGTTTATGGGAAAGCTATGAAAGGTCATTTTTATAAGTTTATCAATCCCTCTAAGCAGGGCCGGCTCTAGATTTTTTGCCACCCCAAGCAAAAAAATTTTTGGCTGCCCCATGTCCCAGCCCTGGGCTCCTCGCCGCAACCCCCCTGCCCCCCCAGCCCTGGGCTCTCCCACACACACACCCTGCTGCCCCAGCCCTGGGCTCACCGCCCCCCACCTGCACCCTCCTTCCGCCGCAGCCCTGGGTCACTGGTAACTCGCTCCCACGGCAGGTCATTCAGCAGGAATTTTAGATGTGCACAGAACACAGACAGGATTGGTTCCCATATGGTTACAGAACTGCAGTAAAGTGGAACAATTTTCAGCTTGTGTGATTGGAGGATATCTGGATGCATATTATAAGACTGTCCTACATAAATGAGGAAAAGTTGAGGTGCCTTTATTATTCTTTTGTTCCAC
>NW_020664531.1:12874528-12875468 GCF_002925995.2 Terrapene triunguis | reverse complement strand
TTTTCACATATTTAGTTGTTCTTAAAATGTCAGCATTCTTTATACATGTGTTGTTGTTTAAGGGAGATCTACAAACAACTCCACCTCACTGATGGCATTTTTTTTGGCCTGGTGCCATTTACGGCTTTAGCATACAACCAATCTACACTGCTTTCAGTTGCAAAGGTGGGGAACAGCCCCAAAAAGGAAGAGCAGAGTAAAACCTAAAGAAAGAAAGCAATCAGTGCAGGGAGTTTAAAATGCTTCCTCTCTTCAGCAACCAGACAGTCTTCCTCGCTCACATTTTCACAGTCTAGCCTTATACAACATACACTGAGGGCAACAGCCCAAAGAGCTGTGCATAAGTTTGGGACCGTAATGAGAGTCCTCCTCCCATGATTTCTGAGCCACTATAGCTGCAGGGGAAAGCCCTCCAGCAGGCCACATCTCCAGCTGGGCAACTAGCCCTTCCCTTACTCTGTGCTCCCTACACTAGCTACCCAAATAACCTGTAATTCCAGTGGTTTTCTGCTGCTTCATTTGGGATTGTTTTTCACTCCCTTTTCTAAGAGACATAATAAAAAAGACTTTAAACTACTGGTGGTGGTGGGTGGGAGGAATGTCCCAGCAGCCAAGCACCCCAGAGGGCCAAGGAGAAGATCTCTGGGCGTGAAACAGTTCCAACTTTGTGTGTGGGCTTATCGTCTGCCTGGCATGCCAGCAGCTCCCTTCTGCCCTTTTCGTGCATCTCCCTCCACCTCTTTTCCTGGCTTTCCTCCTGCACAGGCAGGGCCGGGTATCCACAGGCCGCCCCCCCCCGCCCATTGTGGCAGGGGAGGGCGCCGAGCCCGGCCGCGGGCCCGCAGTCCCCGACCGGCCCGGGGGAGGGTGGCGAGCCCGGCCGGGGCTCTCCGCTCTCCCCGACCGGCGGCCAGAGCGCCGGGGGGAGGGCGGCGAGCCC
>NW_020664531.1:12871692-12874518 GCF_002925995.2 Terrapene triunguis | reverse complement strand
AGTAAAATAGTTCCAATAAAAGACATTAAGCATAAGATCATGCAGACATTTAAACAAATGCTCAACTTTACAAAGGTGAGCAGGCCCAGAATTAAGTTAAACACCCGCATGAATGTCTGCATAATCAAAGTCTAAAACATTTCTAAAAGAGTTATCTGCATTAGGTGAGTAATTCACTCATGACTTTGTTATTAATGAATAATGCACCCATCTCAGATTTATGCCAAGAAACCCTTTATTCGGCACTACATCTTAATGGGTACAATTTTTTCAAAAGTGCTTACATCTCATTTTCAAATATGTTGTAGGCACAGAGACCCTGATCATGCAAACACTTAAGCATGTACTTGGTTTTACTACCATGAATAATCCCCACTGAAGTCAATGAGATTAAAGCCCAGATCCACAAATAGACTTAAATCTGGGGTTTAGGAGCCACTGAAATCCACAAAATTTCCCGGGCCTGAAGATATCTAAACTCACTCGGTGCCTACATTTTCGAACAAAAGTTCTCCAGGTGCCTAAGTTTTTTGCCCCTGGGCATGCACACTGCTGCATACCTCTGCCTGTCTGGACACCTATCTCCTGCCGAAGCCCAGAGTGATCAATGAACCAGGGGAAGATAGGTGCTTATCTTCCTAACTCATGTGCAGGGCCAAACTGGAGTGCCTACTGGATTGGGTGTTATTTAAAAGCTGCTGCTGGTGGTTCTGACACTCACCTTTTCACATTTAAGAGTCATTGAGCCAGAGAGAGAGAGAGAGAATGCTCTAATCACTGAACTGTAGAATCACCCACCTAGGTGGTGAAAGATCCAGGGTCCAGTACTCTTGATCCAGTGACTCTTTAGTTATCTCTACACAGTACAATAGCTTCTTCAAAGCCTATGCTGAGGCTGTATTACAGGCCCAGAGAACATTCCTATCAGGTTCCTCTGAGGGTGCCAAATCCTGCCTGAAGGAGTGATCCAGGGGTGGTAAATTGCTTCATAATCCTGAGTGCCTACAAACTGCATCACAACCAAGCGCAGCGAAGAACTATCATCCTACTTTGCTGAAAAGATCATACTTTCAGGAAGCCTTCTCAAACAGCATAGATCCGCTCCACCTGCTCCCACTAACCAACAGTGCACCTGCATTCCCAGAGTTCAGTTCATTCACTCATTAAGAAGTTCTGGACAATCTAAAGACACCCAAGACTTGTGAATCCAACCCATACTCTTCCTGGCTTGTGAAAGGGAGTCATGAACAACTGGTGCCACTCCTGACCAAATAACCATGTCTCATTCTGAGAAGGAATCTTCCCTTCTGCCTTCAAACACGCAATAGTCCAACCAACACTGAAGAAACCCATCCAGGATACTTCACTTCTACCCAACTGTCTCCCAGTGTCAAACCTGGTATTTCTGAGCAAGCTTATAGAGAAGCTAGCTAAAGGCAGACTACAAGCTCATCTAACTGAACAAAACATTCTAGAAGTACCACTATCTGGATTTAGGTCAGGACACGGGACTGAAACTGCTTCAGTGGCACTGATGTCTGATCACATCCTGTCAATGGATAGAGAAGAGACATCCATTTTCATCCTCTTGTACCTCTTGCTCACTCCCCCACTGTTACGAGGCACCTCACCACCACCTGCCCTTAGCATTAGGGAGCCGTGTCTATTCCTGCTGTGAATCAGCTCCCTAAAACCACCAGTCGCTGACAACACAAGCACTACCTTCCAAGCCTGTGCAGGTTAGCAATAAGCAATAAGCATGCACAAGCAGGGCCGGCTCTGGCTTTTTTGCCGCCGGGGGCGGCCGGAGCCCCGGGGGGAGGGCAGCGAGCCCCGCTCCGCTCTCCCCCCCGGCGGCCGGGGGGAGGGCGCCGGGGGGGAGGGTGGCCGGAGCCCTGGGAGGAGGGCGGCGAGCCCCGGTGGGGGCTCCGCTCTCCCCCCGGCGGCCGGGGGGAGGGTGCCGGGGGGGAGGGCAACCAGAGCGCCGGGGGGAGGGCGGCGAGCCCGGCCGTGGCCCCGCTTTCCCCAGCGGCCGGAGCACCGCGCCGCCCCCCTCCAGGTGCTGCCCCAAGCACAAGCTTGGTGGGCTGGTGCCTGGAGCCGGCCCTGAACCCAAGTCTTCCGGGCATCCTTCTGGAATGCTTAGCCCCTATTCACTGAACCCTCTTGGAACTCTTAGATCCACTATTCCCAAAGGAATAGTATACACCAGCTTAGAAGATTCTGCTCAGGATCACCACTTTGCTTAACACACAGCATTTAAACATATATAGTGAAAACAAAACAAAACAAAAAAGATCAGAGAACAAAAATTGAACCAATAGAGCGTAAATTTAACTGACAAGGCATCCCCCTATTTACTGCAAGATAGCTTATCCTAAGTTCTTTCCCTAGCATTTTCAACCAGTTTGGTTGAGATCCCATCTCATATAATCAAGCCCACTGGCAGCTTGTCTTCACAGATTGAAGGAATATCTACGGCTTCATCTGTACCCCAGATATAGTTTCAAAAGTTCACCACATAGGACCATACCACTACCCTGAAGATGGCTTGGATGAGACCAGCTCATGGATGAAGAACAGCTGGCTGACGCTGAACTCGAGTAAAAAAGAACAGAGGTGATGCTGGTGGACAGAGGAAAGTATTTTTAAGGCGTTTGAAGGCACAGGGTTGTCTCCTTTGATGGAAGGTTTGCATCCAGAATTGATCAGTCTGTATACTGTATCAGTATAGTTGTACTCTTGGATTGCTTGCTGACACTGCACTCTCACATTGCAAATGTAAGCGGGGGAATGGTCCCGCTATTGTGGGGAACTTTCCTGGCT
>NW_020664531.1:12861365-12871682 GCF_002925995.2 Terrapene triunguis | reverse complement strand
CAAAACACCCCCACTGAATGTTAGTAAGGGGCAACAGTCCCCTTACACAAAGGCCATGCGTAAGGCTTTCTACAATCTCTGGGTGGCTAGGAGACTCCATCACATCCTGGCAGAAGAAGACCTGGCCTCGGTTTTTCATGCCTTTGTCACCTCTCGGATGAACTACAGCAATGTGATATACCTGAGCATGAAACTTTCAGCACTTAGGAAACTCCAACTAGTACAAAATACTGCAGTGCATCTCCTCAGTAACACAATCTACCAGGAGTATATCACACCTGTCCTCTGCTCACTGGCTTCCCATAGAATTTTGAATCATGTTTAAGGTCTTGATCTTCAAAGCACTCTATGGCCTGGGCCAGAATACCTAAAAAGACTATTTAAAGTTTTTTAAAGACTGTGGTTGACAGCTTCACTCCTCTGGTGCAATGGAGCTCTCAATAAAAGGAGTAAAGCTCATCTATGAAAGAGACAGGGCCCTCTCTAAGGTGGTCTGAGACTGTGGAATGAACTCACCCAGGAACTAAGGACCATCACAAACCTCACCACTTTCCACTCCAGGTGCAAAGTACATTTCTTTGACCTTGCCTTGTCTAATATAAACACATAGCAACAGGTATATTTAAGAACAACAACAACAAAATCCACACCAACCTACCAAAACAAGACACTTCATGTACTTTTCCCTCTTGGGAGAGAGAGAACAAATGTGACAGATGTATAGCCATGTTGCTTAATCCACTACTGGAAGATGCTCAAATACTACAGTGATGAGCGTGGTATAACAATCTATATAGATTAGAAGAGGAGATTACTGAGGGAGCCATATCCCATAGCTCAGTGGTTAGAGTACTGTCCTGGGAAGTGGGAGACCCTTCAAATCCTTTCTCCCCGTCCTCCTGATGGGGAAATTGAACTTGGGGACTCCCACATACCAGATGAGTGCTCTAACCACGGGACTAAAAATTATAAGATGGGCACCCCACCATCACCTCCTCCCATTCCTTCCCCAACCCCCAGTTCTGTGCAGAGTGAGACAGCTGCCTAACACATTCTCACTGAGGCACTGAAGCTGCTTGACTCCAGGAGAGCGGTTCCCATTTGTGGATCACTAGCAAAGACAGGTGCCTATCTCTGTAAGAGGGGTGAGGCTGAGGACACACCCCTCTCAGCATCTTCCATTGGCTAGCTAAGGTGGGATGCCGTTTAGCATGCTTGGCTTTTGTGGATCACATTCCAAAGAATCTCTCTCTCCCCATTCATTGTATAGGGAGCCTCAGTGCCTAACTTAGGCTTTGTTGGCTGCACTGCTGTCCCTGTGATTTTTCTAAGGACTTAAAAGTTAGGTGTTGAGATGCTGAGTATTGCAATGCCCAAGTCTGTTTGTGGATCTGGGCCTAAATTTCTAAGTCATTCCTGAAAATGTGACAGGCACTTTTGAAAATTTTACCCAAATATGTATATTCAGACCTGCCCCCTCCCTGGCCCTGCCCATACTCTTCCCGCCCCGAGGGCCTGCCCCCAGCCAAGCCAGAAGCAAGAGTGGGCTGTGAGCTGCAGACCTCCCTCTGCACCCCCCATTCCAGCACCCCTCTATACAGACATATTCAAAAAGTCACAATAGTGCAATTTGTTTGTACATTACATAATTTTGCAATTTTTAGTTATTTGCAAGCTGTACATTGAGAAAATTTAAAACAGGGAATAACAGAGTTCAATTCAAAAAGAAAGTGGGCCCATGCTGCAAAATCCAGATTTGGAATTGAGCTTCCTTTCTGTTCAGATCTGAAGCTGGCTCTGTATTTCACCAAAGCTTAGGGGTAGGGTTAATTCAAAGCATTTGGTTTTTATTAAAAAACAAACACACTCTAAACACACTCTGCTGAAAAGGTTCTGCTTTTAAACAGCCATTTTCTGATGTGCCACAAATGAAAACAAACAGTTGAACAGCAAGCCAAACCCAATTCCTGGAATGACTGTAGATGGCACTGTCATCTCAGAAAACCTGTTTCATATTTTTGCCTTCTGTCTGGGAATTCCTTTTTTAAAGAGAAAAAACACTGCCACTTTGTGGAGTGCATCAAGATTCAGAAGTCAAGGCTGTTACCAGCTTTCATTTGAGGTTAATTTTCTTTCCATTTTTTTTCTCATCATCCTGTGGATTGGTCTTGATGTTATGTTGAGGGGTGACCTTGATTGTCTGCTGTTATAACATACAATTCGTTAGAAAGTCAACAACAAAGAAAAAAAATATTTTAAAACTGGTTAGGTCTATAAGCAGAGTTCTGAATACTGAGGTAGGGTGTGGGGTGTTATTCAACGTTAAATCTAATGAATTGTTTAACAAATGAGCTAAAAGTGATTTCAGGTGTTACACCTATACAGGAGTTTCTCTCACAGTTGTATGGTTTTATATTTCCCTAGCTTTTAAAAACTGGTGATGCCATTTCCCTCTGCCACTGTTCTCCCATGAACAGTTCCTGTCATAGCATTATTCTCCATAATGGCAACTATGGCATCATCTATCTTCCCAATTTGGTGTTTGATAGGCTTTATCACCTCCACTCGACTTTCCCATTGTGTGGCACTCAGTGGTTTCAGTGTCAGAGAGGATGTTGCTTCAAAATTTGCCATCGATGAGTTGATGCAGAGAAAAATACCTAGATGCTTTGAATTACATTAAAAAATTCAGCAGCCTCACTAGAAGCTGATGCTGCATCACTGACCACCAAGTTCAATGAGAACAGCATGGGACAAAAAAAGCTTAAGGGTTTAATTCTCGGATCTGTGTCTGCACTCCTCTGTTCTTTCCTCTCATGTTGGCACCATTATCGTAGCCCTGACCTCTTATGTCAGGTATCGCAATTCCCGCATCTTCCAGCTTTTTAAGAAGCACATTTGTCATACCAGCTCCTGTAGTATCATCAATGTCAATAAATTCTAGAAAATGCTCTCTGACAGTCATCATTGCAGGGACATTTTCACTAGGTTCTGTTGTTGTTACAAAACGCACCATTAAAGTCATTTGTTCCGTAGGCTGATGTCAGGTTTGCAGTCCAGAATAAGTAGTGGTAGTGGTGTGTGTACATTTCTTGGGTGGTGACTTTTCTTAGATGCTCCTGGAGTACAGCATCAAACTCAGCTATCAGCTCCACAATTTTAAGGAAGTTTCCATTGTTTGGCACATACAGCTGATCTGAAGTGCCACACAGTGCTAGGTTTTGGGTAGCAAGCATTCTCACAATGGCAATGAGCCTTTTCAGAACATTTTGCCAGTAAAGAGACTCTGATGCAATCTTCTCTTGATGCTGATCATCTATGGTAGCCTTTAACCTTAGTCTCATCTCAAGCTCTTTCCACCTATGGAATGCTCTCTGGTGATTTGCTACCTTCTCACGGCATGCCAGATTTCTAGCCAGATTCTTCCAGTCCTTTGTTCCTGTAGAACCCAATGTGGCTGGAACATTAGACTCGAAGAGTTTGCAACAAAAACAGTATGCAGCATTCTGGGTTTTTGAGTACATAAGCCATGGCCTCTCCACAGGGCCATCCTTACCCATACGCAAAATATGCAGCTGCGTGCTGCTCCAGCCCCTGGTCCGGCTCTTCCCCAGGGCCCCGCCCCTGCTCTGCCCTGCCTCTTTCCTGCTCCAGCCCCGCCCCACCCCAGTCCCAGTCCCACCCCCACTCCCCTGTGTACTCCAGAAGCGGTGGGGCCTGCACTTACCGGTAAGTAGAGCGACCCGTCTCCAGCCTGCTCCGCTCCCCTAGCTCCCAGCCGTATTGCCGGCGAGTCCTGGGGGGCGGTTGCCCCCTCCCCCCAAGCCTGGGAGCCAGGGGAGCAGAGCAGGCTGGGGCTTCCGCAGGAAGTGGCCAGTCCTCCTCCCCCCCGTCCCCCACAGAGACCTGGGACCGGCCCCCCCACTTCTCCCCACAGAGGCCTGGGGCAGGACCCCCCACAGGACCCCCCCCCATGGAGGGGCTGCGGAGGGCACCAAAATAACTAGGGACGGCCCTGCCTCTTCACTTTGTCACCATTGGGGATTTCACACCAGTAATGCGTTGGATGGAAACTTCTATTTTCATTGTCTCTGGGGAACACGAAGTTTTTCACTTGCTGTGGCCCATGCAGTACAAGGAAGTCCCTCAGGCTACTGCTCAAGTGGGTCCATGGTCCTGGATCATCTAGACTTAAGGAACTAAACTCAGCAGCAGCTGTTTCTTGCGCCTCCACCACACTCTTCTCTGATCTACACTTTTCTTCAGGAATGTGCATGGTTACATCCATTTGAGATGGAGATATGGATGCTGCAGTAGCTGCCAGGTCACCTGCACTCTGACTAACTGGAAGATCAGGCATCTCCTCACCACTCACATTCTCACTGGGGCCGGAAGGCTCACCGTGAACATTTGTGTCTATGTATCTCAAGTGAGCTCCTTCCTGCTTAGATAGAAAAGCTTCCTTTGCTTTCTTTCTTTTTCTGAATGCTGCCCCAGAGGGGTGTTTTCTTCTTTCACTCATGACTGCTCTTCTGTGCCAGCTATAGTGGCTCTCAATTGAAGGGGACAAATAAGCAGGCTGGTAGCAGGGCCTGAGTGAGGGAAGATATCAGCGTCTTAAGGGCCTAACTGGCTCCTACTGCTTCAGTTGACTGCCTGTTCTCCTCAAGTGGATTCAGGGAAGCAGCAGGAAACAGGAAGCTCCCTGAGGAGCTGGTGTTAATCAGTCCAGGCTCCTGGGGGTGCTAGAGAGGTACACAAGAGGCTCCTCCTCTCTCTCCCTGCAGCTTCTGCTGCTTTCTGTTATTCCCTCTCACCTTTTCTCCTGCCTGCCTGTTATGTTTCTTGTGCCCTGCTTCCTCCAGCACAGCACTCCACCATCTCTGTGTATCTAGAGCACAGAGAATACATATGCGCCAGCAGCAGACACAATTTTCTACACTCTGGGTCCTAGTGGCACCCCCCCCCCCAGTCTGGCACCTGAGACGGCCGCCTCAGTTCGCCTCATGGTGAGGCCATCTCTGATTGGCAGACTGGAATACTACTGGAGATGTCTCCTGTTCTCCTTTACACTTTGCCACACACTTGGTGCAGGTGGTGGGATGTGGAGGCATCCATGGGGAAGGGGTCAATCTGGAGGGCTGCATGGGGCAAAGTTGCCCTGCCCAGCCTCTCCTGGGGCCCAATTGCATGGGCTACCCAGCCATGGAGTTTTCAAAGCTATTTCTGGACTGAATCCCAGGGTACTGCACAGGCAGGGTGACCAGATGTCCCAATTTTATAGGGACAGTCCCGATATTTGGGGCTTTTTCTTATATAGGTGCCTATTACCCCACCACCCCGTATCCTGATTTTTCACCCTTGCTATGTGGTCAGCCTATGCACAGGGGACTCAGGCTATGGTGTGGGTGATGCAGCAGGAACTGGTACTCTGGCGGCCATTAGCGATATAAGCCACTCAAACAGTTCTTTCTGCTTAGCTCTATCTTCCTCCCTTAGCCACTGTTCCTGTTCCAGGAACTGTGAATCAAGTGCCTGATCTGGTGCTGAAACCCTGTCCTCAAGCTGTGCAGCCAGCCTTAGCCTTTCCTCTTGCCTCTCCCCAGGCCTTTCCTCTAGCTGTAAGTCCCTCTGCATTTGGTACTGGACCTGCTTGTTGACCCTATCCAGAACTTCAACCACAAGTTCATCTTGGAAACGCTTCCTTTTGGAACAGTCCACAAAGGTACATTGGCCCAGGCTTCTGCTGCAGTGTGGGTGAGCTGTAGAAGTACTGCAGGCTGCAGAGGTCAAGGGACCTGGAATAGGACAAGACGCAGAGGGTGATTGTTTCAAGTAGTTTAGTGCTGGAGAACAGAAAAAAATCCTTGTGGAATTTTGAGGACCTAAAATGTTATATTTCCAAACTGAACTTCAGTATATTGTGAGAGGGATGTTTCAGACCACAGAAGCTCCCCGGATACTGCCTGGTTAATTGCAGGGAAAGAATTGCAGAGATGCTGGTAAATTAAAATTTCAAAACTCTTTTTTTCCCCTCTAAAAATTGTAGAACTACATGGAATTGGAGCATGAGTGGTCATGATACAAAAGCTTTTTCTATCATTTCAGGCCTTCCAGATTTTGGAAGACATAACAGTTGCTCCATAAAGCCAAACCACAGTTCTGAATCTTTGAATTAAAATTTCAGATTAACAAACTTAACTTCTAGAGATACTATTTAAGATATCCTGATTCTAAATAAATCCCAAGAAATATAATACTAGATGTAGGAAAGAAATAGAACCTTTAAATAACCGAAGATTAGGGACAATTCTCCTAAGAACCATAACTGGACTAAATTCTAGGATTTGAATCTAACAACATTGCAACAAACTGATTCAGTGCTGATTTAAATATGTTTTCAACCTGTAACTGTCAGAGTTATTGTTCATATCTTGTGTGAGCTCACTTCACTTGCCTTACTAAATTATGTGGTTCACTACTTAAAACAGTGGTGGGCAACCTGCGACCTGCAGGCTGCATGCAGCCTGTCAGGGTAACCTAATAGCGGGCCGCAAGACAGTGTTTACATTGACCATCTGCAGGCACAGCCGCCCGCAGCTCCCAGTGGCCACAGTTCACCGTTCTCGGCCAATGGAAGCTATGGGAAGCAACAGCCAGCACGTCCCTGCAGCCCATGCCACTTCCCGCAGCTCCCATTGTCCGGGAATGGTGACCCACGGCCACTGGGATCTGTGGGTGGCCGTGCCTGTGGACGGTCAATGTAACCACTGTCTTGCGGCCCACCAGTGGATTACCTGGATAGGCTGCATGTGGCCCGCGGGCCTCAGGTTGCCCACCACTGGCCTAAAAGAACTAACCTTAAAATCTTTGGTTTCAGTACGTAACTAAATATATGTCTACACTGCACACTCCTTTTGGCAGCATGTAGAGTACATACATTGCATACCCCAACACGGGTAGAAATAGAATGTAGCTAGTGAGGCACAGCTTAGGCAAGCAGAGTAAAGACATGCCAGAACCTTATTGTATATACCCTATGTTGCCTCTCCTTGCCCAGTCAGTGCCTCCCCCACATATACAATGTTATTTTTAGCTGTGGCAGCAAAAGGCTCCAGCAACTCACTGCAGCGGAAAAAGGCTCCAGCAATGAGGAGCTGTGCTGGAGCCTTTCATCCTCACAGTGCAAGACCCCAGCAGCAGGGAAAGGCAGTGCTGGCAGAGAAAGGAGTAACTGCACACCACATTGTGGATGCAACCTGCTTTTTCACTGCGCCCTGTAACTACACCTACTCTACACACTGGTGCAAGTGGTGTGCAGTGTAGATGTAGTCTTAAACTCAGCTGGATTTATTGTGTTATCTTTGTGAAAATTCATTGTTTGATGGCTAATTTTGTTATCTTGTTTCAACTCAGTTCCTGAGAACTACCGTAGTTACTAAGAACTACCAGCTTCCTTAAATCACTGTTCTGCTCTGCCCTGTATCTTACACATATATCCCCTGCAGCTGTGCTGTCTTTGCATGTGAGAGTGAGCATTACCTACTGGTGAGATAAGCATCCTCAGCTCTCTCTCCCTTGTAACACTATAGTCAGTGTGAGAGGAGAAAAGCTATCTTCTAATTTCAAAACCTCACCTCAATCTATATTGGTGTATGTTATGAACTTTAGAATACGTTTACATTGGTTTTAATTGCATTGCATGTTTCTAACAGCACAGTTACTTTTCTGTGTTAACACATTACACTTCCCAAACCTATCCTCATTAAATAGTCACTCCTTTCCTTTGTCTGTTTTAAATACCAAAAGCAGTGAACTTTGTCACATTTCTCTTTCTGTATTTGAACATTACAATGTTTACCCATTGGTGTATGGAAGTGGTTGTCAACCTGTGGTCCATGGACCCCTGGGAGTCAGCAGACTATATCTAAGATTTCCAAAGGGGTCCGCACTGACATTTGAAATTTTGTAGGGGTCCACAAATGAAATAAAGGTTGAAAACCACTGGTGTACGGTGACAGGTTTCAGAGTGGTAGCCATGTTAGTCTGTATCAGCGGAAAAAGCAAGGAGTCCTTGTGGCACCTACTGTTTCTCACACCTTCTTGTCAACTGTTTGAAATGGGCCATCCTGATTATCACTACAAAAGTTTTTTTCTCTCCTGATAATAGCCCACCTTAATTGATTAGTCTCGTTAGAGTTGGTATGGCAACCCCAATTTTTTCATGTTCTCTCTCTCTCTCTCTCTCTATATATATACACATTTTCCTACTGTATTTTCCACTGCATGCATCTGATGAAGTGGGTTTTAGCCCACAAAAGCTTATGCCAAAATAAATTTATTAGTCTCTAAGGTGCCACAAGTACTCCTCGGTTTTTTTTTGGTGTACGGTATTACCTTTAATCATTTGAGAGCTGTCTCTTTTTGTATGCTAATTAACTCGCACACTAGTAGCTCTCTGTCTACCTATTAGCTCTCTAAGAACCACTCTCATAACCTGCTTGATTTCATTTCAACACCTTGATTAACTAAACTGCTTTTTGAACTTTCACAGTTGTAAAATTGCCTGTTGACTCCACCTTCAGTCTGCATTGCTATTGTAAGAGTCGTAGTGTATGTGGTTATTGTATCTTTGCTTTCCATGTTATCATAACACCTCCCTCTGGCTAGGCACCTGTATCTAAACGCTGCTTAATTGTGACCTGTAGTGATAGTATGACTGTGAATTTGCCTTAAGAATCATGCTTAGCCCTCAGAATCTATTTTCTTAAAACAGAAGTAAAAGTAATAGTAATGGTTTTGCTAGCTTTTAAGTATTTTTGTCAAAAGGTTAGAAAGATGCCTTACAGTGATAGACTCAAAGAGCTCAATCTATCTAGGTTAGCAAAGAGACGATTAAGAGGTGACATGATCAGTCTATAAATATCTACACAGGGAACAAATATTTAATAATGGGCTGTTCAGTCTAGCAGAGAAAGGTGTAACAAGATCCAGTGGTTGGAAGTTGAAGCTAAACAAATTCAGAGTGGAAATAAGGTGTAGATTTTTAACAGTAACAGTAGTTAGCCATCAGAACAACTTACCAAGGGTTGTGGTGGATTTTCCATCACTGGCAATTTTAAAATCAAGATTGCATTTTTTCTAAAAGATATGCTCTAGGAATTATTGTGGGGAATTTCTGTTACCTTGTTATACAGGAGCTCAGACTACCAGATCACTTCTGGCCTTGGAATCTATGAATCTGTGAAATTGTCACTACTTTCAATAATACTGTCCTATCTAGTTTCATTCTAAATCATTGTTTAGTTCAAAAGTTGATATCAAGTTGAATTATAGTTGTAATCTCGGGGTTTCATTAAGCTTATACTTGGTTGTATGATGCTATTTCCATAAGTTTAGCTGTGAAATTTTGTTAATAATGGTTAGCTATTAGTTAATTTTTAATTATGGTGAACAACCTGTCAATGTAGTTAATATCCCAAATAATGAAATAAATAATATTGTGGTTGATGCTCATAGCTTTTTGAATTTTATACTCAGTTTTGAATTTTATAATAGTTCATTCAATATAGTTAACCAACTTTGTTTTATTTATTTTAGAATTTCATGTCTAGTTAAGAGGTTGTTTTAAAATATTGTTATATTGTATCATGCATTTTGCTCATCTTTCTAGATGGTGTATCTCATTTGCATGATGCTTGTTTATTTAATTGTTTATTGGTTTCCTTTAAAACATGCATGTTTTCTTTATTTCAAAGTCAAGTTTATTGGTTTATTGGTTTCTTTTAAAACATGCATGTTTTCTTTATTTCAAAGTCAAGTTCAATTGTTTATTTTGGGGTATCCCTTAGGGTAGAATTCACAAAGGGACTTAGGCACCACAATGCTGAGCCTCACGGTGCCTAATTTATATGCATCTAGAAAGTCACAGGAACACCGCCATGACCCACAAAGCCTGAGTTAGGTGCCTAGGCTCCCTATGTAATGCATGGGGAGAAAGCAGCACTTTACACTGCAATCCAGAAAAGCTAGCCGGTTACCCAAAGCTAGCCACTGGAAGATCCCAACAACAGTGGTGTCTGCTACCTCCTGCCCCGCCCTTATCATGAAGATAGGCACCTGAGTCCAGGCTTCAGGGAGGTGCCTATCTTTGCGCTCCACAAATGGGAACCTGGCTCCTGGAGTCAGGTGGTTTAGGTGCCTAAGGTGTTTCTTGTGGGAAGGAGTTAGGCAGGTTAGGGTTGCCAGGTGTCCAGTTTTCGACTGGAACACCCAGTAAAAAGGGTTGGCTTTGGAACCAGGCCATTAAAAGTCCGG
>NW_020664531.1:12741004-12861355 GCF_002925995.2 Terrapene triunguis | reverse complement strand
TTGGCATTATATTTTTGGAAAGTCACACCCATTTTTGTAACAGAATGCACAAGAAGAGAGTATAGGGTGACCAGACAGCAAGTGTGAAAAATCAGGACGGGGGTGGGGTGGGGGTAATAGGAGCCCATATTAAAAAAAGCCCCAAATATCAGGACTGTCCCTATAAAATTGAGACATCTGGTCACCCTAAGAGAGTAATTCACATGAATTGGTTTTTACCTCTTTGAATTTTAAGAACAGCGCAGCAGCACAGATGTTTTTTAGTCTTACATCCAAACCAGCAGAAAAGAGGGTAACTTGCTAACTGTCTTAGGGCTGGTCTACACTGGGGAGGGGGGAGGGGGGAAATCGATCTAAGTTACGCAACTTCAGCTATGAGAATAGTGTAGCTGAAGTCGACGTATCTTAGATCGACTTACCTCGTGTCCTCACAGCACGGGATCGATGGCTGCGGCTCCCCTGTCGACTCTGCTTCCGCCTCTCGCCCTGGTGGAGTTCCGGAGTCGACGGGGAGCGCGTTCGGGGATCAATTTATCGTGTCTAGACGAGATGCGATAAATCGATCCCCGATAGATCAATTACTACCCGCCAATCTGGTGGGTAGTGAAGACGTACCCTAATACATGACATACTTCTGACAGCCACTAGAGGCTGCTGACCTGTTCTTCCAGCCTAGGAGGACACTATCATACCCTCATCTCTTTCAAGATAATTTTTTTCTTCAACATAAGCCCTAGTCTATACAAAGCAGTTCCTCTGCTGACGGGGTGGGCGTACCCCGCACTAGCCCAGACAAGGTTAGGCCCGGGCGATGCCCACATTCTCCACCATGTGTGACGGTCCATGCTCATGGGGTCAGGGCAGCGTGGACTATCAGTCACAGTCTATAGCGCCACCATGCGGTCTAGGGCAGCGTGGCCTAGCGGCCAGAGTCTATAGTGCTCCCTTTGTTGCGGGGCAGCGTGGCCTAACAGCCAGAGTCCATAAAGCGACCCTTCGGTGCAGGGCAGCGTGGCCTAGCGGCCAGAGTCTATAGTGCTCCCTTTGTTGCGGGGCAGCGGGGCCTAACGGCCGGAGTCCATAAAGCAACCCTTTGGCGCAGGGTAGCGTGGCCTAGCGGCCGGAGTCTATAGTATTGGGGTGTGGCTACCCCGGTAGGGGGGCCCAGGCCCACCCGACTCCACCGGGCCCCGACCCAGGGCCCTGACAGTGGCGTAGCTGCTTGCCACTGACTCAGCGGGGGGGGTCTTGCCGAAACACGCTGAGTTTCCCTGGGTGGGAGGTACCACTCTGACACCCTCCCTGGGTCACTTCCTACCTGAGTCTGTGATGGGGTTTCCCATGAGACGTCGATTCCCCTGTGTTCGGCAGGTCCAGTCGTCTCCAGGGTCTCCTCCAGTCGCTGGGGTGCAGGCGGGCTCTGGACGGCTGCCATTCCCGGCGTGGTCAGAGGCTGTGGCTGGTCCTCCGCAGGAGCTTCCCCGGCAGGTCCTTCCCCTGCGGCCTCCAGCCCAGAATGAGCCAGTCTCCCTCCCTTTATACTACTAGAGCACTTGGAGCATGCCCAGTCTTGCCAGGGAGGCGGGACTTCCGCTGTCAACACCAGGGGCCTAACCCTGTCTGGGCTAGTGCGGGGTACGCCGACCCCGTCACACACACACACCCCCTTAAGAAGGACCCCTGGGGGCGGTCCGTCTCCCCATCCTCCTCTCCCTGTCTAGAAAAGAAATCCGCGTTAGCGTGAGCCTTACCCGGACAATGAAACACGCGGAAGTCGTATGGTTGGAGTGACAGGTACCAGCGCATGATTCGGGGGTTTGCATCTTTCATGCTGTTTATCCACCTGAGGGGGGCATGGTCAGTGATCAATTTGAAGGTGTTCCCCAGTAAATAATAGCGCAGGGCATCGATAGCCCATTTCACGGCCAGGGCCTCCTTCTCTATCGTTGAGTAGTGTTGTTCTTGAGGAAATAATTTGCGACTCAGGTTCAGTACTGGGTGTTCCTCCCCTTCCCGCTCTTGGGAGAGCACGGCCCCTAAGCCTACCTCTGAAGCGTTCGTTTGGAGTATGAACTCCTTTGTAAAATCGGGGTGCCGCAGGACCGGTTCCTGCGTGAGCCGTTCTTTCAGAATCCTGAAGGCCTTGCCACATGGATCGGACCACTGTACCTGTCATGGCTGAGAATTCTTCGTCAGGTCTGAGAGGAGAGCAGCTATGGACGTGAAGTCTGGTACAAAGCGGCGATAGTACCCAGCCAGTCCCAAAAACTGACGCACCTGCTTTTTTGTTTTGGGTGTGGGTGTATCCATAAGGGCTTGCACCTTATTGATTTGGGGGCGCAATTTCCCTCCCCCTACAATGTACCCGAGGTAGGTCACCTCTTCCTGTCTGAGATGGCATTTCGCCGGATTGGCTGTTAGTCCGGCTGCTCTGAGGGCCTGGAGGACCCTCGTAAGGTGTCTGAGGTTGTCTTTCCAGTTGTTACTGTAGACCACAATGTCATCTATATACGCCGCTGAGTATCGGTCGTGAGGTAGCAAGATCTTATTCATCAGCCGCTGAAAAGTCGCTGCGGCCCCATGTAACCCGAACGGCATGGTTACAAAGTGGAAGAGGCCGAACGGTGTTGGGAAGGCAGTTTTTTCCCGGGAATTTGGTGTAAGGGGGATTTGCCAGTACCCTTTGGTTAAATCTAGGGTTGACAAATACCTCGCTCCCCTGAGTCGTTCTAGGAGTTCTTACACCCGTGGTATGGGGTACGCGTCGAACTGTGAGATAGTGTTCACCTTCCGGAAATGATACAGAATCGGGGGGTCCCGTCGGGTTTTGGGACCAGAACAATTGGACTGCGCCATTCACTCTTCGACTCCTCGACCACGCCCATCTCCAGCACAGTATCCAATTCCTGTCGCACTGTGGCCCACATCTTCTGGGGCACTGGTCGGTGGTTGTCCCTCACCTTCTGGCCGGGTGTTGTCGCAATATGATGGCTCATAAGGTTGGTTCGTCCCGGGCGGGTTAATAGCACGTCAGGGAAATCCTTTATGAGCTGCAATATTTGTTCCCACTGTGCTGTGGTGAGGCAGGTCCCAAGTGTAGCCGGCCTTGGGTCTAGGGGTTCCCCGGCTAGTGGTCCCAGTTCTGGGTCCGGGGGTGATGGAATGATGAATAAGGCCTCCCTGGCCTTCCATGCCTTCAAAAGATTCACATGGTATATCCGAGTATCCCTCCGTCGTCCGGGTAACCAGACTTCATAATCTACCGGCCCAACCCATCGGATCACCTCGTAAGGCCCCTGCCACTTGGCCAGGAGCTTTGAGTTGGCTGAAGGCAACAAGAGCAACACCCGGTCCCCAGGGTCAAAACTCCGTACCTTAGCCCCTCTGTTATATACCCGTTCCTGTGTCTCTTGGGCCCGCAGCAGATTCTCCCGGGCGAAAGCTCCCAAGCCTTGGAGCCGTTCTCAGAGGCGTAGCACATACTGAGTGGTCCTGAGTACTCGCGTCTCCTGTGCCTCCCAGTCTTTCCTCAGGAGGTCCAGGATTCCTCGGGGCTACCTGCCATACAAAAGTTCGAAGGGTGAGAACCCGGTCGATGCTTGGGGTACCTCCCTTATGGTGAACAGCAAGGCTGGCAATAGTGTATCCCAATGGCTGGGGTCTTCCTCCATGAACTTCCACAACATGGACTTCAGGGTACCATTAAAATGCTCCACTAGACCATCTGTTTGTGGATGGTAAACCGACGTTCGGAGTGTCCATATATTCAGGAGGCGGCACAGTTCAGCTATCAGTTTCGAGGATACGTTAGTCCCCTGGTCAGTCAAGATCTCCGCGGGTATCCCGACCCTAGAGAAGACCTTCACAAGTTCAGCGGCAATCACCGGCGCCGTGGCTGCTCGGAGGGGAACAGTCTCGGGGTAACGTGTCGCGTAGTCCATGATCACTAAAATAAATCGGTTCCCTGTCTTGCTTCTTTCTAAGGCTTGGTCTACACTTACCCCCCAAGTCGAAGTAAGGTACGCAAATTCAGCTACGTGAATAACGTAGCTGAATTCGACATACCTTACTTCGAACTTACCGCGGTTCAGACGCGGTCCACACGCGGCAGGCAGGCTCCCCGTCGACTCCGCGGTACTCCTCTCGTTGAGCTGGAGTACCGCAGTCGACGGGGATCACTTCCTGGTTCGATTTATCGCGTCCAGACCAGACGCGATAAATCGAACTCGGAACTTCGATCCCCAGCCGCCGAACTAGCGCGGCAGTGTAGACCAGCCCTAAGGGTCCAACCAAGTCCATTCTGATGCGTTCAAAGGGTATACCGACCACGGGTAGGAGTATTAATGGGGCTCGGGGTACACCCTTCGGTCCGGCCCGCTGGCATTCCAGGCAAGACGCTCAATACTACCGGACCTCTTGGTGAATGCCGGGCCAAAAGAATCGGCGGGCCACCCTCTGAAGGGTCTTTTCCCACCCCCTGAAGGGTCTTTTCCTGCCCCAGGTGTCCTGCCCATGGGTTTGCATGTGCTAACTGTAGGAGGCCTCGTCGTAACCTCCGGGGAACCAACAACTGACGAAGCAGCTCCGGTGTCTGTGGTTCCTGAACCACCCGATATAGGCGATCCCGCCGGATCTCAAACCGAGGCCCCTGCGGAGGTCTCAGAGAGGTGTCTTCTCCAGGCCCGGGGGCGGTGGCCTGCTCCCAGGCCCTACTCAGAGTCGGGTCTTCTCTCTGCTCCCTCATGAAGTCAATATCCCCCTCCAGCTCTGTCAGCGCATCTTCCACGGAGGGCTGTCGCGCGTTAGCAGGCGCCTTCCCTGCCGTAGACGTCCCTTCCCCGGGGTCTGCCTCCGGTGTGTGACCGAGCAGTCCCCTTCCTGGAGCCGTAGCCCCTTCCATTTGTAGAGCGGATGGTTGATACTGCTGGAGGACCTCCCTAAATTCTGGCCAGTCTCGTCCCAGCACTACCGGGTAGGCCAATCTGGGGGCCACGCCCATGTGGAGGACTTCCTCCTGCTGACCAATCCCGATCCTCACCCAGGCTGTGGGGTAAGGGCGGATGTCTCCATGGACACATTGTAGGTGTATCTTTTCCCCCGGGAGTCTAAGATCCGGGACCAGCCCCTCCCGTAAGAGGGTCTGACTGCATCCTGAGTCCACAAGAGCATTCGTGGGGGTCCCCTCGACCCACACCGGGATCACTAATTTTCCCGGCCCCCTTTTTCGGGCTCTGTGTCCGGCAACCCACACTTGCCCATAGTTGCAATCCATGAAGGGGCATTCCCACTGGAAATGTCCCTCTTGTCCGCACTCCCAGCAATGGTTCCGGCCTCCCAAGGGTCCTAGGCCTTCCCTTGGCAGGCTCTGCCCCCCTTGTGGGGGTTGTTCCCTTCGAATCGGAGTTCGCGGAACTCTGTGCCTGGGTTCGGGGCTGGGAGGTTTAATGGGTGTGGAGCGGGTGTTGGACGGAGATTCCCGAGCCTCCGCTCCCCGAGGGCTTGCCTTGTCTGGCCCGTCTCTCCTACTCAGGTTTCTGGACCTCCTTGGAGGTGCCTCGGCTCCTTCGGCCACCAAATAGTCCTCCATCAGGCCCACGGCTGCTGACAAGGACGCCGGCCAGTGACATTGCACCCATGCTTTCCCTCCTGCCGGGAGGAACTGGGTGAACTGTTCGAGCGCCACCATCTCCGCCACCTGAGGCCCAGACAAGCCTTCTGGCTCCAACCATCTCCAACAGTGGTCCCGTACCCGTTGGGCCACAGCCCGAGGCCTAGCCCCAGGAGGATACTGTTCTTTATGTAGGCGCTGGCGGTACGTCTCAGGGCTAATGCCAGTCTGGTCTAAAATGACCGCCTTCACTCGGGGGTACTCCAAGGCCTCTCGGGGCTCAAGGTTACGGTAGGCCGTCTTTGCCTGTCCCGTCAAATAAGGGGCTAGTATGGTGGCCCAGTGTTCTGGGGGCCACCGAGCAGCGGTGGCGACCCGTTCGAACGTGACCAGGAATGCCTCGGGGTCGTCGCCTGGTCCCATCTTAGTGACGCGAACTGGCAGCCCCACCAGAGCCTCCCCAGATCCCGCTCCTGTAGGCGTGGGGGCTGGAGCTCCCAGCGGACGCAGTAGAGTTGCCATTTGTTGGACTAGGTATTCCTGATGCAATTGTTGCTGGGCAGCCAGCTCTCGAAGCCTGCAACAAAGGGAGCACTATTGACTCCGGCCGTTAGGCCACTCTGCCCTGCACCAAAGCGTGGCGTTATAGACTCTAACCGCTAGGCCACGCTGCCCTGCACCAAAGGGTGGCGCTATAGACTCTGGTCACTAGGCCACGCTGCCCTAGGCCGCACGGTGGTGCTATAGACTGTGACTGATAGTCCATGCTGCCCTGACCCCACGAGCGTGGACCGTCACACAGCCATAGGCCTCAGACCCCGTAAACTTTTCTCCTTGTTTCAGTGCTGAATGGAGAACAAACTCTTCCTTTCACTCCCTGTGCATTAGGACCTACTACAGAAACCCATATCCCTCTGCAGTATCTTCTCAAGTGCTCCAAGTACTGGCTTTTATAATCACATATTCCTTTCCCAGTTGGGTCTGATAATTGAACAGCTCTGGCTGGTAGCTGACCCCCATTCCTTAAAGAGGCAGACCACCCTGTTACACCTCATTCTCTAATAAGCCTACTAAACACATTCCAAGCTCACATATGATAGACTCTTATATACATGCAGATATTAGAGAAGCAATTTCTTGAAATCCTAGATAGTTGCTTCTCAGAACAGAACGTTTTGGAGCACTCCAGAAGGGAGGCTATTCTTGAATTACTTCTAAGCTACCTACAGAAGTTGTTTCATGGAGTAAATCCAGCAGTCATTAAATAATAATGAGTATATATAGTACAATATAAAAGTTCAATATACACAGGAGAGGAAAGGTACTGAAAACTTGCTCTTTATTCTGTTTGTTAAATGATTTTAATTTCCTTACTGTAAACACAGCTCCCAATTCTTCAAGAATAAGTCTCACAGTAGGATTTTCCTATGTTTTCAAAGGCATTCGCTCCTGCTGCCTTCCAAACAGCCACTCTCAGAGCCTTCTTCTGACTACCCGTGGAAAGGAAAAGGAAAGCTCAGTTGGAATTAACTTCCTGTTAACTGTGGGGGGCAATTAGCACCCCTGCATCCCATTAAATTGGGAGGAGAATTAATGATAAGAGGTAATGCCTTTCATCATGTGGCAACACAATACAAAACTGAAAGGAATTAGTGTATTATTGTGTGATCAGCAAGAAAAGTAGCTGTTTCTGCCACTTACTGTGGATAAAGAACAGGAGTACTTGTAGCACCTTAGAGACTAACAAATTTATTAGAGCATAAGCTTTCGTGGGCTACAACCCACTTCTTCGGATGCATATAGAGTGAAACATTGAGGAGATATATCTGTGGATAATGTTCCCGGTGCATCTGAAGTATAAACATACCATCTTTATGCAAGGCACTTGAGGCTAACATACATTTTTTAGGCTTCTAAACCCAGTCCCCACAGAAGTAAGTTGCCAACATGCACCACTCTTCCTAAAAAGAACAGTATTTGGACTTCATGGGAATATAGTTGGGCTATCAGTGTGCTGATAGTGGCATGTTTTCAAAGAGGCATGTTTTTGGAGTTTGATTTATCTGCTTCTTTTATGGAAGCAGTTGTTGCAAATCAGGAGGTTTAAAGTCTTGTGAGAACAAAAGAGGAGAAAAAAGCCCTCTCTTCCGTAACAGAGTGAGGGAAATCCTCTAAAGCAAAAGAAAAAGGAACACTGCAAAGCAAAGCCTTCTACATACACCTCTGGCCCATTGTGATGCTTTAGGCAGAAATGTCTATGGATGGCTATCCATTGATTGTACTTTGTTTTGTTCATCTTTGCCCTCCCCTGAATTATTTTGGATGTAGAAACAAAGTAAAGGACCTTCATTTTGCATATAACCACAGCTTTTTTAGCTGGAATTGTGTTGTGATGGTGTTTTTTTTGGGGGGGGGGAGTATCTCATCTTTTACTAAGGGTGGTACGTCCAGACTACCCGCTGAATCGGCGGGTAGTAATCGATCTATCAGGGATAGACGCGATATATCGATCCCCGAACGCACTCCCGTTGACTCTGGAACTCTACCAGGGTGAGTGGCGGTAGCGGAGTTGACGGGGGAGCCGCAGCCGTTGATCCCGCGCCGTGAGGACCCGAGGTAAATCGAAATAAGATATGTCGACTTCAGCTATGCTATTCCCGTAGCTGAAGTTGCGTATCTTACATCGACCACCCCCGCCCCCCCAGTGTAGACCAGCTCTAAGTGGTCAACTTTTAATGGGACTAATTCTGCTCTCTCACCAGTTTTACACTAGTGTTAGTCCATCAATTTTAATAGAGTTACTCTTGGTTTAGTCAGAGTGGAATCTGCATGTAGAGGTTTGATCTTCACTTCCTCTCCTGTGTAGTTCATTTCTTTGGAGTGATGCAGCCTCCTATTGATGCTTTACTGCAGTGTTTCCCAAACTTGGGACGCCACTTGTGTAGGAAAAGCCCCTGGCGGGCCGGGCCGGTTTGTGTACCGGCCGCATCCACAGGTCTGGTAGATCGCGGCTCCCACTGGCCGCGGTTCGCTGCTCCAGGCCAATGGGAGCTGCTGGAAGCAGCTGCCAGTACGTCCCTTGGCCTGTGCCGCTTCCAGCAGCTCCCATTGGCCTGGAGCAGCGAACCGCGGCCAGTGGGAGCCGCGATCGGCCAGCCCGGCCCACCAGGGGCTTTCCCTACACAAGTGACGTCCCAAGTTTGGGAAACACTGCTTTACTGCATTCAGACGCTCAGCTGTACCATAGCTGAGGACATAGTTATTTGAGCACATTGCTCATAAAGAGTATATTATATCAAAGCTTTTATAGGGATTCAGCTTCACTAGTGATGGGACAAGCACATCTAATTCCATTCATTTAAGCACCTAAAAGACTGGATGTTTATCTAAAATTATGCAGCCTTGTGCAGGAGTGGACTGTAAAAGAGTGACTACATATTCATTTTTATACATTTTTGCTGCACGGCAGCAGTCTAGATTTTCACTCATTTTGTCCATTTTTTCTCACCCCACTTCGACAGTAGTGGGATGAGTGGTTTAACTGGTCTTAATGGTGCTTTTTAGCACTGTTTTCTCATGTGCCAGTCAAAGGTTTTAAAGAAGATAGCCACTGAAATGTATTTCAGCTGAGATCATTACATGCAAATGTGTCCATGTTTTTTTTTTTTAAATGAACATTTGTTTTCCTGACATGTAAATGTTTCCAATCCCTAGCTATTACCTGCTTTTAAATATGTCTTGATGAACTCCTCCCGTAGCAACACAATCTGATGGAGGAAGTGGAGAAAGTACTAGAAGTTTCCAGCAGAGTAAAAGGGGAACAGAAAACAGAGAGTCTGTGTGTCTAGGCAAGGTCAGTACCAAGGAAACTGGACAATGGCAGTGACTAGTGGAGACCAAACTCACTTCAAAATACTTTGATGCTGGATGTTACAACCACCATATGCCCTATTGTCTTGTGTACTTGTGAACTCACCTTGCCTATGACGCTGAACTCAGTTACATATACAAACTGAGCCGGGGTTCCCAATGCCATATGGAACTCATCCTGCAAATTGTACATGTGCACAGTCACTCTAATGTTCCACACCCAACTGTCCTTTTCAAGCCTATGTAGCAGCTGGTCTTTATTTGAGGAGCATGTCTCTGCAATGTGTACGCTGGCCATTCCATATACACCTGCCCAGAAATAAGTGACCTCTGTTTGACCACAGCTGTTCCAAGTAAATGGATGATGAGCTGCCTAGCAAGGCATATGCTGTGTGCAGTCAACTGCACGTGCTGCCTAAGGGTCTTCTTCAACAGTCATTAGCATAATGATTGTTCTATCGTTAGCCCCCATAGTCTAAATGCTACAATAATGGTGTATAGATGAAGATGCTCCTCTATGCCCCTTGTAAGTGGCTGTGAACTTTGCCTTGCTTCTGGAGATAGGTCAATGAGTGCTACAGCATCCAATAACTAGATGTTTGTAAATCCTAATGTTTTCTACCATGTGGCTACTTGAACGCTCTTCTTTTGGTTTTGGCTATGAGACAACATGAACACACCTCTCGCTGCATGCACTTTTTGCTACCTTCTTCCCCCTTTTTACAGCCTTCCAATCCCAGGACTGTCCAAGAGCTGATTCAGCCCATCATGCAACTTGGTGAAGCCTTAGGGCTGTTCTACACTGCATCCAGCTCCAAGGCGCCATTCGTTTCAGCAGATGGGGAATAACAGATCACAGTCATGCTCCAGCTATGCCTCAATATGCCATCAACACCAAGGAGTGGGGGAGCCCCTTATGCCAAGTTTGTGGCTTGTGTGTCTGATGCAGAGCTTGTTGGCTAATAGAAGCACATGTTATAGTATTGCCAACTCTCAGGGTTAATGTGATTTTTGGCCCTTGATGCAGGTAGTCTCACACTAAATAATGTCCCATCACCTGATTTCAAGGAAGCAAAGTTAGAGTAAGTTTTATTCAAATGCAATGTCTTCTAGTCTAGTGGAAGATGCACTAAACTGTAAGCCCTGGAACCAGGAGTTCAAGGCCTAGCGCCTTCTACCAACTGCTCTTAATAATTCTGTGCCCTTCACAACCCTTATTATTAAACAGGGCTTCATATTGCTACTATGTGGGACTGTTATTGGGGGTTGGAGAGGGACTCAGCACTGGTGCACTCCCTTGAGCCAGGGTTCTTTCACTCTGATGACTCCCATATTTTGGCATTCTGGCTCTACAGTGGTCTAAAGCTTGCATGACTCAGCCCTTCAGGCTAGGCCCCTTTCAAGCTCCATCCCCTTGCAGGGTAACAGAAGTCCAACCAAAACTTTCAAACAAGAGATTCTTCTATGCTGCTTGGACTACTCTTCAGACCCTCTTCTAGGCTATCTTTAAGGTCTTCCCTGCTGTTACAGAGCATTGACTCCCAAGCTACATTCACTAGAGTCCCACTCAAAGTCCCTCCCTCACCTCACCTAACTAGCATTCCCTGATCTTCACCCCACCTCCCAGCCCCTGCAGAGTTCTCCCCTGCTCTTTTAGCTGAGCATCGCTTCCCAAGTCTTTCTTCCTAGAGACCCTTTTCCCTAGCAGATTAACAACTACCCCCACCCGTCCCTGCTTCCTACACACCTTGCCTCCCCAGGAGCCTAAACTACTTCCTGCAGCTCTCCCCTCTGAGTCCTCTCAGCCCTTTTTATAAAGCCCAGGGATCCTCTGGCTAACACCTGATCCCATTAGTTCCATCCTCTCAGGCTGGGAGGCAGCTAATCATGGCACAGATGTGACTGGAAAGCATTTGCACTAGATTATAAAAGCTTCTGGGCAAGGACTATCTCTTACTATGTGTTTGTACAGTGAATAACAGGGGTCCTGATCTCAGTGGGGTCCTCCAGCAAGAACTTCTGCTGGGGGGGGGCCGAAGTCAACTTTCTATAAATTTGTGAGAGCTGGCAAGACTAATGATCTCTCATACTGGGCATAGGCAGGGGAGTTCAAAAATGAAGAATGACCAGAACCATGATTTTAAATTTTAAAATGTCACAATTTGGGGGTGAATCATGATTGTTGAATCTGACTCCTGATTTTTGAACTTTGGGGGTTAACAATATCATGCATATTTTAAAAAATCAGCATGGTGAGTTCACTCTGCTTTGTTTATGTGGGTTCACATTATTTGTTAGTGTTTAGATGGCCACCTGTTTATTTGTGAAAATGTTTATAAATTCTGAATGTTTCACATACTTTAGTACAGACACCAGAAGATTAATATCGGAAGTGCATTTGTTATCCATTATTTGTCACTCTTCGTTCTCTTGCTGTAAAGAGTTTTCAGCTGTGCCTACAATATGGGGCCTATGCTGGCACTATCCTCATAGAGTAGATGGAGTGTACACCAACAGAAGGTTGTAGAGAGAAGCACTCCCCCCCCACCGCATAACTATGTCTACACTGGAATTTTGTCATCATAACTATGTTGGTCAGGGGTGTGGTTTTTCACACCCCGATGGACATACTATGTTGATGTAAGTTTTAAGTTTAGACCAAGCCTCTGTCATCCTATGGTACTTTTATGCATAAAAGCACTAAGTTAGATTTACTATTATATGTAGCATCATATTATTTATGTGTATTCCGGCATCCACTGGGTGTTCACGAACATATTCCCAAATTTCAAATTTTTCATGAATTTTAGCATGCATCATTTTTTCAAAAAATCATACAGGAAGTGAACTATTTGTTATTCACTACTCATTTTATACTTTAAAAGTCAGTTGTGCAATTGAAGAATAGAACCAATATTATATGATCTGGATGACTAATCACACCACAATAATGAATAATAAATAGCAAATAGAAGTTTAGAGAAAAGACAGAAAATTGTTCCTCTTAATCAATCAGTGAATCCTTGTGAATACATTCCAAGAAATTAGGATAGGTTTGGGAATAATTTTTAGAGGGGGAAAAAGGGTTAATGTAGATCTAGTAATTCAGACAGCTCTAAATATTTATCTTGAAGGCTTTGGCATGATAGGACTGGAAATGGGATTTTCAGACTTGCCATTCCTATTTAAATCAGCCTGATAGCAACAAATGAGGAAACGTGAGCACAAAAGCAAGAGGATAAAACTTCTTATGTGAGGAAGCCAGTGAGATTCACTAGGGCCTCAGTTCAGCAACGCATTGTGCTTTAACTTCACTGGGGCTTAAGCACTTGCTTACATGCTTTGCTGAGCAAAGATGGATTTAAGCATGTGAATAAATTCTTTCCTGAACTGGGGCCTCAGGATAAAAGCCAAGAGACACTGAAGCCAAGAGTCCTCTGTGTGTTTTTAAAAATAACCTAGGCAATTTTTTCTACTAAATAGAAAATTATATAGGGAATAAATGGAAATAAATTCAAAAGAAAAGTTACAGCGCTCTCTGGGAGTAAAGGGGATTTTGTTGTTGCTGTTTCTTGAGACACTAACAACCCTCATCCCCCTTCTCTTCTTGCCTTTTAAATCTTTGTGATGGCGTCATTGCTTGTGGGTTTTTTTTTTTTTTTAAGAGGCTAATTCAAGATCTGTGAGCTGGATTTCTTTGTATAAGGGAGAGTGCCCTTCTGGACTTCTGTTCTAACTATAAATGTATACCAAACACTGTAATTATGGGGAAGCTTCCTTCCTGGCAAGGGCATCGGTAGTTAAAGGGGGAGCTTTCAGGCTTGAATCTTCCAGCTGAACTGAAGTGTACTTAAGCATGCAGAACATTCTAGCTGAAAAGATTTTTCAGGGAAGGCAGAGAATGTAACTGGACTGTGTCCAAATCTCTAGCAAACAATCGGATGTGGCCATTACATGAGATATTTGTTTGTTTTCTTTCTTATTTACATCAGAAGGTGATTCAGACTGTCATTAATGAATACCGCCATTTTCAATACGTGCCTTTGAGTCTGAGCACCTTCTTTTAGTGGCTTTCAGTAAATGTTCTCATTTACTTTCCACACATTTAAAAAAAAATATCATTTTTGATTTTCAAACAACAGAAAGGAATGCCAGATAAAGAGACTCATTCTCCACTGCCTTGCATCTGGTGTGCCCATCTCCACCTATGCAAAGGAAGTGTAGAGTGTATGTAAACACTATTAAATCACAATTCTCCATAGCCTTGACACCCACTTTGTGCTCATTTTTCAAGGTACAAGGCAGTGGAGAATCAGGCTCGCTGTATTTAGCATCACACTAATGGTCAGATGCTAACCCCATGGAATTGTTGCAGAGTCTGAGAAACGACATGTTTCTGATAATACTACATAGCTGGCTTCTGGCTGGGGTGCCAATTTGATTGCACTTTTCCCTCTGGGGGGAAAGTTTACATCCTACTGACTGTTTATAGCATGACAGATTAGAAATGCCAGACACTGGAAATTGGACCAAATATGCCATTCATAGAGTTACAAATGGGAATCCTTTAAAGCTCAGAACACAGCTTGCTTTCCCCCCCCTCCCCTCTAAAGGTCAAGCTATTTGTAGAAACATTAAGCCAGATGTAGAAGGGTTGCAAGACCATTAAAAAAAGTCTACACTGTGATGTGATTTTATATCCCACCCTAATAGGCAATGTTAGTCATAATTATCAGTATACATGCATTCCTAGCTGGGATGCAAGCTTCACATGATATGGGGCTAAACTGTGTAGAGTACTGCTTTTGTGATTCTGTGGTTTCAATTAACAGCTTCAAGGATGAAAACCCACAGTGAGATGATGGCTGAGGTCAAGGAGGTTTTCCTTTTATAGCAGCTGGCATCCTAAGGGAGAAAATAAAAATGAGGGACGTCTGAATGACTTGACCCAGGACATTGCTTCCACGAATATCAGGTCAGCAGTGCTGAAATCTGCCATAGGGACTCAGAAGAAAAAGTGTGGTCAGACCAATATATCTCCAGTTCATGACCTTAATCTTTGCTTCACACTTCCTAATCCTGAATGGGCACACTAATGATGCCCAGTTAGACCCAGCAGTAGCCTGACTCTGTTGTATTCATGAAGTGTGTGAGCACGCATTATTGCTGGGCTGGCTAGCCTTCCTTTCTGTTAAGAGATGCTCATTATTTGAAGCAAAGCACAGTGATGTCCACACATGAAACAAATATTGCATATTCTGAACCACAAACAGCAATTTACCATAAAGATTCAAGTAAATTACCCCTGTTGGTTTTCTTTTTAACATCTTCCAAACTCAACCCTAGAAAAGCTATTCAAAAGGCTCTTATTTTTAATAATAACCTGCATATATTTTTCTCCCCAATCGTGACTGCATTTTAGCCTTTTAAAAATTAACCCTATTATAAATTCTTCCTAAGGGAAAACACCTATGGAGAGTGCTAAAGACTGACTGGAATGACCTTATTTAGAAATGATCAAGATTTTACTTTTTTCTTTGTTGCATTTTTGTTTTTCCAGTTCTCATGGCCAACTATATACCTGATCTGCATACTAATCCACACAGTTAGACCCTTAAGCCCATATGGAAAGCCAATGGGCCTTCACTGAAGTCAATAGGATCCCTATAGGCACAGGAGTCTACCCATAGAACAACTTGCAGGATTGGATATGCTAATATGACTTGCTGGAGGGACCTAGAAACCCTGCCATACCCCACTCCAGTGGTTCCCTGAAGAGGAGGTGCTGCTATACCAGACAATATCCTGTGGTTTCAGGCTTAATATCCATCCAGGGTTCAGAGCCTGCTAGGAGATAATTAGGTGCAGCTGAGATATTTAAGCTCAACACTTTAAAGGTAGGAATGGTTCTGTTAAAAGAGGGAAAAGCTGAAATGAGGCTGTACTAGCTAGAAATCAGGGTAGGGAGTGCTGAGGAAACAGTGATGCTACCGTATATAGGTTGTACTTTTTATATTTGAGTTTACTGCTTGTAGAACTGCCTGGAAGGAAATGAGCTAGAGATTTTTATTAACTTGGTGTCAATTTGAGTTAAACCAGAATCTATACAATAACACTCTACTTAGAGTATTTGAATCTGAGCCATTAGTGAACTTTCTTTCTCATCCTTATTTTCTGACTTGCTACAGTCAAGCCCAGCAATGGGTAGCATTAATTCCCTGAATTTACAAACACTCAGGCATGTGTGTAACTTTACTCTGGGATTTCTCCCCTGTAGTAATGAGTAGTAACAGCAGCAGCAGCTGGGAGTACTGTGCCGAGTAAAGGTACATGTATCAGTGTCTGTAGGATTAGGGACTCAAACTGCTATTTGGTATCATTGTAGCCATCAAAGCTAAGCAAATAATTGCCAACAAAAATGAGCTTAGTCTCTCTGCTCATGGAATAGCGGCAAGCAGACTGCAATTTTTAATTTTCTTTCTTGGACAATACACCTGGTTTGATCAGAAATAGTTCTGTGAGTGTGCTAGACATACTGTGTGGTGAGTTGTAACTGGTTAGATAAGTTCCATTGTATTGTTTCTGCTACTTGTTAGAATGAACATGCAAATGCTTTGTGTGCATTTAGAAACACTTAAATTGTAAATTTATATATACCTTTTTTTCATGCTACTCAGGCATTCAAGTGTTCATGGAAAATGAACATAAAAGGGATGCACACAGTAGGAGTAAATACATGTGTGTTCAAAAATATTGTAATCATTACTATTCACTCACTCACCACTACTACTACTACTCCTCGCATGGATATATCAAACCTCTAAGGTACCAGTGGTCTGCCAGGGGTACCACAACTTGGAGACAAACATTGAAGGTGCTTCAGATGCTAGGTTACTAGTTGTAGTGTGTTGTGATGATAATTTGGCCGTGTGGCTAAATGGAGAAATATTTTACCAGGGCTTGTCCACCAGTACAGTGGTTTAAACAGCTGCAATTTAAGATGAAATAACTGTTGCTATTGTAGGATGAGTGAGGGGTCTGCTACAGTGTTAGGGCTCCTAGGGTTGGGGTGCCTCTCCAGATCAGTCCAGTCTCTGGGGCCTGCAATCTCCTCTAATCTGTTAGTGGTGTGTCCTGTTGGGTCCCCTCTGTACTGATTCCTTTCCCAGTTTATGCTGCTCTCCCATAGTTTCTGCATGGACCTAACCCTAGTTGCTATGGCTGCTAGCCATAGCCTGTTCACACACAGTTCACTGCTTCCCTGGTATTTTCCCCTGCATTCAGCTTCCCTGTTGCTCTTCCAGAATGAGCTCACTCTTTGGGTCAGGGTCTTTCTCCAAGAGTTTCTGCTTCCTCCTCCTACTGAGCAGAAGATGTATGTGTCTGTGTCTCCATCCTGGAGGGCCATAGGTTAGTGAGGAGGGAATTGATGGGAATGGTTATGCCCTATTCTAGAAATCACTGCTCCTTTGTAGACCAAATGTTAAAAATTAACAGCCAAAAGAAAAATAGAGCTGCCCAAACCAAAAATAAACCCAAATCCCTGGACCTCCCTAAATACTACCAGCACATTAACTAAACTCAATAAATTACCCTTACCATGTTCCCATACCATTGACTCAGGAGAGTTTTACCCTTGGAGATTTCAGCAGGAAACTTCTAGCTAATTAAACTGTGCACAGGGAGAGGGCTTTTAGCTCAGATTTCAAACTATTCAGATCTTTAATATTTCATTCAGTTTCCCCCACAAGTGACTAGGAATCTCATGCAGTGATTTGAATTCTTAGTGTTATGTACTTAAAGCAGCCTGCCATAGCACAATTCTAGTGTGTACTAGTTGGAGCCTCCAGGGTTTGCCTTAAGTGGAATGTGTGATGTCATTTAGCTTTTGTGACCAAGGTGTAGATTGCCTGCACAAGGCTTCCCTCTGACCGTAGCATATAAACATTCCACGGGCTGCAGACAAGAGTCATAACTACTAGAGAAAACATGAATGCACCCCTAGAGTGGCCAGGCCTTGAAACCTGGTCTTTTCACTCCAAAAGTAGACCTCTAGCTCTTGATCTCCTTGATCCAGTGTGAATGTACAGGGTCTCCAGATGAAAGCCCTGTGGAATAGCAAGATTTGCATTGAGCCTTTTCCACAAACTCTGCTTCCCTGATGGGATGACGGAGGAGGAGGAGGCGAGAGCTCTCTGAGTGGGTCCCTGAGGAGATTTGCTCCCCAGAGTCCCTCCCTGTGGGCTTTAACATGGCCCACTAAAAACATGAATTACCTTCCTGAGTGGAAGGTAGGACATAATAAAACGGCAAAAATAAATGGGGTAAAATTGGAACAGTGACTATTTTAATGAAACCAATCTTAAACAGATCTGAAATATTTTTGGAAAGCTAAAAATAAATGACTTTTCTGGTACATTGCAAAAGAATTGAGTCAAATATTTCCAAGCAGACAACATAATGACCTATTCAAGAAACACAATGTCAGTTGTAGGTGGCTGGAAGATGGTGGTGTCACTATACATTTTTGCAAATTGAAAGGATGGGATTTCACTGAAATGTTTCTGAGCTGAGCAGAGACATCAGTAGTGTTAGAGAGGAATTCTTCACAATGATCTCCCTTCATGCTTTATTCAAATCCAGAGCTGACCATTTGTGTTTATGATATTATTAAACTGCGAGTAGATAGAAAACCCAAAATGATGACCTATGAGTGTCTAAATATTTTGGATCATTTTATATCTGTAATCATAAAATATTTTTACTGACCCTTTTGAAAAAACGTCTTTTCTGTGAAAACTGTTTCCTGGTTTATAGGTGATACAGTGGACAGGATTGAAATGGCTGCACCATACACACTCAACCAATAAGAGAGACAGGAGATAAAAACTGATAGTGAAGTTACTTTGAAAACTGTGTCAGCTGAACATGCCCAGCATTAAGCTTTCTGAGCCAGCAAAGCATTTAAAGCATATACTTTAGGCATGTGTGTTTAGTGGGATGAGTCATCTGCTACTAGTTAAGCATGTGCTGTGGTAGATAGAGGCCTAAAATAGGAAACCTAAAGAGGGATCACACCCAAGAATGGGTCTGTAAGAACGTAAATGTAACACATATTCAGTTTTAGTGATTTAGAATGATTTGAAAGACTTAAAAAAAAAAAAAAAAAGAGCTAAGACATGGGGTCAAGTTCCTCCATATTTTCCTATTCCTACTTCTTGGTATAAAATTCTTTGATAACCACCAAATTTCATTTCTTGTCAGGAAATTCTTATCATTTGCCTTATTTTAAATTATTATTTATTACATCAGAGAAACTTACCCAATATGCAAAATATTGAATAAATAGGAAACACTTGCAGAAATCCTCATAAAGCAGTAGAAACAATAGGAATGTCAAATAGCTGGAAAACTATCAACAGATTATGGAGAAAAGAGAACTCAAATTGTGATTCACACACACACACACACACACACAGACACTATGAGTTAGTTAAGGAGATTAAAGTGAAATTCCTATCAACATAATCCCTAAATATCAATGAAACCACTATTTTAAGTAACACTGACACCCAGTTCACATGCCTCATCCCTCCCACATCATAATATCCAATGCACTCAGAGCCCCATTGTGTGGACAGAAAATCCCCTTACTTCCAGCATAGTCACCGACAATGCACACAATCTACTCCTCTAAATCACAGGCACTACCTTTACTCCAACTCTTGAAATATGAATATCCTGTTGATAAACTTTTATCTCAAACGTATGTAGCCCACTACTACACTTAGCAATGTTGGGCCAGAGCCCCAAATGTGTGTCAGCTGTGTGTGCGCAAGACCCAGGTAGGGGGAGAAATTAGCTTAATCTACTTTTCTGTTACCCTAGTCCCCCAAAACTTGGAGCCAGCCATGAGGCAAAAGGGCTCACAGTATAATTCAAAATAACTAAAGAGCTGCTCTAAGTTATGCCACATACAGCAGTCCCTTAGAAATCTCTTTGCTGGCCAATCATCGTGGGAGAGCTTTATGCTCTGACTCTGGGCTGCCATGTCCCTTATATCCAGGTCGTAGAGAACTCACTATGATGGCTTTATTCCACCACCAGCGGAATCACCAACTACCTTCTTAAGGTAGCTCTCTGTGTATGCAAAGACTACACATCTTGGGGGCCAGGATCTGGCCCATTAATTGGCTTTGAAACAAATGGGTTTGTTTGTTTGTTTGTTTGTTTGTTTGAATAACTATTTTAAGTCAAGTATTGGATTGAAATAATAATCTTGTGTGACTATCACAGGCCCCAGAACACAACCTTGAAGTCTATATTTTTTGATATTGTGTTTGCCCGTTATATATGCCCATATAGGTATATTTATAAAAATGAATGAGGAACTTTTCAAAATAACTGTGTATTAGTTTCTGGCATATGGCAAAATGTTCTTTTTGACAGTTTTTTTATTTTGTGTTCTGGTGCTATCCAAAAAAATCACAGGCAGTTTGACAAAACTGTACAAGATGATCAGCAAGGTGCAAACTTCCACACACAGCAGCAGATGGCAAAACAACTAACAACATCAGCAGAAATTAAACACTTGGCGTCGGTGGCCCAGTTTTCTAACAGTGATGAAAACCTCTGCATGTCAGTGCCTTCCGGTAGTCTGCTGTGGTTGACACTGGATTAAAAAGTGGAAGGAGAAAGGAATCTCATCTCGACAGCGCTATGGCTGAGCTTGTAAAACAGTGTGCAGTAAAATCCTACATCAAGGTCTTTCGAAGTGGTGAGATAAAAGGGAATGCCCAGAAGACTGATGGAAATCAAGCCCTATGTTCTTACATGAAAAAGGAGACCTAGGATGCAAAACACAAATCTCCTCATTAATCTGACCTACGGCTAAGGGATAGTACACCTCACCAGTAGAGAATATTTAGCATAAGACTCAGAAGTTGTGGTCTACAAAGCAGAATTTAGGATGAGGAGAACGTGGTGGTTTTTAGTGGAAATAGTTTGATGGAGAAAGCAATTATTTCACATGTACTTCATTATCAGCTTGTTTTCATCTCTGAATACTCTATGCAAATATGGATGGTAATATTTGATATGAGTTTTCCAGGTCATTTAATACAAAACTTCTAATGTTAAATAGAATTTCTATCACAACTAATATTTCCTACTCTGAAATACTCCCAGAACTCTTACAAAAGATGACTGATAGGACTATGTATTTTATTTATTTGTGATAGGCTCGACTGTTAACCGTTCATCCTGAAACTTGGAGTTTAAATGCTTCAGAATAATCCCCTCCCAGTCTAACCCTGGCCGTACAATTTTTGAATCAGAGCTCCAAAACCAGAATGATTCAGTTTTCTGGATACAGCTTGAATGTATCGCAAGTGGGTAGACTTGTAGTGAGAACAGATGATCTGATAAGCATTCAAGTTGATGAAAATATTGTGGCCTAAACTGATTTTGTGAGATTATGTGGCCAAAGCTAATTTGAAGCAATTTTGAATTCAACCTTGAATGTGAACTCCTAAAGTTAATCTTGATCTGAACTTTGTAGTGATGTGAATAATGCAGCATAGTTCTAAGGTCATAGACAAATATTTGCAGGTGTGGGTGTCTTAAAGTTAGGCACCTTCTTCTATATTTAATCACTTAGATAAAAGTGGCCTGGTTTGCAGAGATGGAGACCACCAGATAAAGTCGACCTGGGTGCTTAGCACGTCTGAAAATCAAGTGCCTAACTAAAGTTTGTAAATTTTAGCCATTGTGCAGGTCAATAACAATGAAGCTAATGATATAGTTTTATTTAGTTAGGCACCCTTTCTAGCACTTCTATAACAATGAACTATCTCCATATGATCTAGATGTCCCAGCAAAGGTAAAAATACAACTGCAGCAATTTCAGATAACCTACCACAAATCTGCTTCCCACTTAAACAGTTCTCCACCCCTACAATTAAAATCCTTCCTCCCACCTCCCGCCCCCCAACTTTCAAATGTAAACGGTAACGAGGATTAACTTTTCAGTGAACCCTGAAGATCATGAGGTTTGGGCAATATCTGTTAGCCCAAATTGTGAGGAGTACCATCTATTTATAAGTCTGATGGAATGTTCCAAACACCAAGGTCATGGCTGATTGATGATAGAGAACCATTATATCCTTCTGAGTGACATCTGAAATTGGTTACCTGGGTCATTTAGGCTCTGTGACAAAGAAATGTGATAGCTGTCAGGTACTCTTTAGGAGGCTGGCAATAGCTCAGTCAACGATGACATTGACATTTGAAGATTATCTGGAGCATTTTCATTATTAGGGAGCCTGAACTTTCTTGAGTTTGATTGGTAAATAGCCCATTTGCCTTTGGAAGAAATTAGGTAAGGTAGTTTATAAGATTGGGATGGCTTAAAATTTGGGTATTCTGTTAAATATTATGCTGGGCCAACCCAGAGAAGGGGGTCATCTGAATGGTGGATGATTGCTATATACCAACTTACTTACCCCTCAGCGGTGCTCTTAGAGTAAAATTGATAAATGTTTGTAAAATGCTTTGAGATCTTCAGATGAAAGGGACTATCTGAAATGCATAGCATTATTGTGTTAGTGCCTACCAGAGGCAGGAAAATGAGCATTTCAAAGGCTAGTGAGGGCTACAATTCCTGCTGAAAGACAAGAGTGCATTTTAATCAAAGACAAAACTTGGCACAATCTACAGTTTGCTATTAGAGAGAGGGCAGCAGCAAAACTAGTAGAACAGATGAGCCTGTCTCGTAAACTGGTTATAATTAAATAACAATTTTAAAAAGCCAGGTAAATCAAGCACCCTTGTTTAATATTCATGAGCAAAATGTAAATATTTGCCTAACTTATGTGGTGTTTGCATGTTATACCCCCTAATTCCTTTCCTGGCTACTTTAATGCCAAAAAGGCACAGCCAACTTCATAGCTCTGAGCTGAACCATGAACTTCTCTGGCTGTGGTTTTGTTTTTTTAATAAAACATCTCAAGGGTAATCAGGCATCTACATTTTGATCATAAAGGTAACCACCTAAGCAAGGTGGTTTTGCAATCTGTCTGATTCACAGCATTTGCTTTCCATTATCATCAAACATTGTTATAAAGGGTAAAAGTGTAAAATTCTTACAAGCATAAGCATCAGAGTCTGCAGATTACAATGTTTTCCTTCAGCTTATTAGCTTTTCCAAGTATTTTTAAATGATCTTTTTTTTATTTGGTTAGACAAAGTTAATAACAGTGCACTCTTGTATTTCTTATTGTTACTTCCAAGTTAACAAATCATTAATTTTAAATATGAACAATACTTGATATTTTCTTATTATTCCTGTCATATTTTCCCCCAGTTCTACTTTCTGTATTTTTTTTAAAATGATACTCTCATAACTTATGGAATCATTATTTATAGTACACCCTCTGGAAACTAGAGATTTAACTGCTTCCATACTGATTTTTCTCTCCCTCTTCTCCCCACCCCCAATATATGCACGTAGTTTCTATCCTACCATTGCTCATGTGTGCTAGGTGGCAGATGTTTATTTAGTTTGCAGTGAAAGTAAAAGCATTGTTTGGTTGAAAAATATATTAAAAACGTGACTGACTTTCATTACACACATATGGAATCAAAGTAGGTCAAATCTGGGGGCCTGATATGCTTTACCATATCCCTTGCAAAATGTAAGGGAATTAAATGCTCTTGTGCATTATAGATATTTTTTCTCTGTTGTGCATGGTAGCTATATCTAACTGTCTCCGCACTGCCTGCAAGGACTATTCAAAAACAGGAGCAGATTTTTTTTTTTTTTTTTACTATGAAGCTTCTCTACAATCCAGCTGCGGTAGCCTTTTTGCTAGATTGTTGTCCCATACATTTCCCTGTTCATAACAAAGCTGATTTATTCGTCGTCATCATCATGATGAAGCTCAAACATACCTCCTTTCATTTCAAGGGAGCTGAAAGTCAATTGTAGGAGAAAATCAAAGATGTGTCCTTACAGGCACAAGAAACAGAGGTTAGCTGGTTTCATATTCAGTAGTCTCCAAGGGGTGTCATACCAGATGTCTGATTTTTCATTTCCAATACTATGAACTTTTGTTATGGATCTGTGACACTAAACGGTGCCTATGGCAGTTGTAGATCTTTCTCTGCATGCTCATGCATTAAGTTTTATGTATTGTTAGAGGAGAAATGGTGTCATTAAGTGTCAGCACTCTTCCCTTCCGGTGTATCAGACATGCACCATTCTGGAAAACAAGAAAGGAAAGTGAGCATTTGAAAAAAGATACAGAATTTGGGCTGTGCTTAAAAAACCTGAACTGAGCATTAAAATAAAACAAACAAACTCTCTTTAGTCTGGCTAGGGCTTGAGAAGAGTTCTTTTGTTTGCATTGTGTTCTTTACTTTGTAAGGTAGATCTCATGTAAATTACACAATTCAGGCTGATGAATCTGTAAATCCGGAACGCAAACTGTCAGTTAGCTGTGGTTTTTGGAGAAGGCAGGCATACAGAGTCACCAGGTGGATTACCAGGGTTATTACTACACTCTTGAGATCTGGTCCCCTGCTTTATCAAAGCTTCATCTATGTTGCAGATGGGTACTCTTTAATTTAAAGAGGAAGGGCGGGGTGGGGGCAACACAACAGACAAAATAGCTCAGTGGCTTCTGGAAGCAAACAGATTTTTATAAATCTCATAAACTGCTCAGTTCCCAGCATAAAGTCTTACGGAAAGGGTTATTCTATTCCTGGTTCCAGACATCTGTTCACATTTCCTGCTGGGAATTCTGGGATTTAGACAGCCATCTGCTGCTTCTTACTGTAGCAGCTCGACCACAAAGGGAATTTTCTCAACTAACAAATAAAGCCTTTGACTAATAAAAAAGGTATTGCAATGAGCATATGCTATTTTTTCCTTTTAATTTTAGTCAATATATTTTTAAGTCTATTTAGATTATATTAACTTAACAAAACAAAAATGAAATAAGCCAAGTTGCTGAAAAATACTTGTGTATGAGTTTTCTTAATGAAATTCAAACTAAATAAACAAGCAGGTGTTGTCATTGTACATTTCTAGGTGAGTACATTGCAGCAGGTTGGTGTGGAGTAAAGAAAAACATCTTCAGTTGGTTGGACTACAGCTGTATTTGTTTATGTTAAACATAAACAAAACAATATTGCTTTCAACTTTATGTGCCTTTAGTGATCTGATTACCTGTGATAGGGGATTTATTATCTAAATAAAGTAATGTACTACAGGGAACAAGCCTGCAGTGTTAAGGGATGGACAAGATGACCAACTAATATAGTAGGCCTTCTGTCTCATTCATTTGAATCCGATCTGTGCAGTATATATTCTTTACTAGATAATATTCGCCTCTACTTCTCTGCTTTTGTCTTCAAGGAAAAATCTTTGTGCCTCTTTGTTTGAAAATTCAGATACTGATTGCAAAGGAACTCTCCCTTTAAAATCCTCCATTCCATCCTGTTGCTCAAGATGATCCCTGTAAACATCTTTGGCCTATAATACTTCTGTAACTGGGGTGAGGAAATACATCTGTATCCAACTGTGAGCTCCATTTTGTTTTGTGACTTTAATTTTTACACCCTGTCTTCCATTTTGTGAGCTAACTGCCATTTTGTGTTCTCCGTTGAAAAGCCAGCCTGACCTTGACAAGGCCAGTCTATTCCAGACACTACCATGCCAGGGAGGAGTGGGACACTTTAGAGAGGGATATAACTGAGAAACCCATCAAAGCCCATCAACTTTGAATGACTGTCAGTGACTGTCCCATCTCAGGAGATAATAGACTCATAGACTTTAAGGTCAGAAGGGACCATTGTGATCATCTAGTCTGACCTCCCGCATGATGCAGGCCACAAAATCTGACCCACCCACTCCTGGAATAATTTTCTCTCTTGACTCAGCTGTTGAAGTCCCCAAATCATGATTTAAAGACTTCAAGTCGCAGAGAATCCTCCAGCCAGCGACCCCTGCCCCATGCTGCGGAGGAAGGCGAAAAACCTCCAGGGCCTCTGCCAATCTACCCTGGAGGAAAATTCCTTCCCGACCCCAAATATGGCGATCAGCAGAACCCCGAGCATGCGGGCAAGATTCTCCAGCCAGACCCACATTGACCATTGATACTAATTACCAGCGATGGCACATTATTGACATATTGACTAAAATCACGTTATCCCATCAAACCATCCCCTCCATAAACTTATCAAGCTTAACCTTAAAGCCAGAGAGGTCCATCACCACATGCCAGAAGATTGGGAAGGAGAGAAAAGGAAGGCAGGAGAGACCATACTTTGCCAGAAATGGTGACCAAACCTCTGATTTGCAGGAATGAGATCACACTTTGGGGTGGGGTGAGGTGTGTATGTTCCATCTCAGGTCTGTTATTTTGCAAAGATTTGTAACTCTCTAGTGCTTTCTTAAGAGTAAAAGTGATTGTGGTCTGTGACTTGGGCACCTAGGCATTATGGGTAATGCAAATAATAAATCTTCACTTGCCTGTCATGGTTTCCCTGAAGGGGTTAATCAAGAAGCCATCTATTGAGACACTGCAGTTCTGCCTGTTTTTCTGGCACTGTGTGTGGAACTGGAAGCATTTCAGAGAATGCTACCATTAAGGTCCTGGACTTTAATCTCTTACTTAGCAGCCTAGATTTGGTCTCCAAGATCTCTCCCCTACCGTTTTCTTATGTCATGTATCACACCACCAGCTCCTCCATAGCACTACAAATACATCTGTCTAGATGTCTCGTGAGATTGTCAGGAGTAAGGCTCTCAGCTGCGCCTGCTCAGTACTTCTGATGCCCTAGTGAGCCAGGTAGGCTGCCTGATGGACCTAGCAGCAGCAGCAGTGGCACACTGGTTGCTCAACACATATGCCCATGGACTTTCTGCCTCCCTGTGCATGTCTCTCCAAGCGCTGCTCCTTGCTCTGCTCCTCCATAGCTCCAGCCCAGATCCTACCCTGCATCCAGCCTTGTTCCCATCCTGTTCCAGCCTGGCTCCTGTCTCAGAACCATCCCTGCTCCTGTCTTCCCTGACTCCTAGTAATCTGGTTCTGACCCTTGGCTCTGACTCCGACTCTGCTTCAACCCTTAGTTTCAGTATTTGGACTCTGACCTCGGTTCTGATTCCTGACTCTGTCTCTGTCTCGACCCTTGTCTCTGGCATTCGGACTCTGACTACTAGGCCTGACCACCTACGACCCGGTCCACTGACAGAGATCTGCAAACTTTGCACCTTGTGGGCAATTTACCAGGAGGTTCTTCCAGTGGTTAAGGGGCTGGATATTACAGGGGGATGCTTGGAGGACTCGGAGATTGGACTACACCTATTACTAGCCTGCTTATGGGCAGCGGAGCCCACATTGGCTGAGAGGGGATTGCTAAGTGTTGTCTGTGGCTGAGAGAGTGTGAGGGACTGACCCCTGGCAGTTACAGACAAGGCACTCTAATGCTAAGGGCAAGTGGTAGCAAACTGCTCACAATCTTGGGTCCCTTTGGAAAGGGTCCCACTCTGTAACAAATTTACCAAGGGTTTGAATTCCAAAGGTGGGAGCCCTCACCTGAGAGATCTCTGCCACCAATTATTCCTGCACATGCTTCTCTTAACCCAGACCACCAAGCAACCCTTCCAGTTTATCTCTAGTATTTTCTATTGCTGCTCAGATACAGCAGCCCCTGAAAATGACACAGATGCATACACTATTCTTCAGGCAGGCAGAATGGACAAGACTTTAAAAAGTAGCTAGTAATCCTTGGATGCTTCAGTTTTTGGGTGCCCAGTGTGAGACGTTCAAGAGACCTGGAGTTCAGCACATTCTGAAAATCAGTCCCCTTCAAGGTGTCTTTAGTGACTTTTGAGTGCCCAACTCGTCACTCTGGAAAATCTTGGCCAATGGTGTCTCTAATGAACCTTTTCCCTTGGGGGAAGGTGTTCTCTCTAACCCCATTAGTCTTTAAGCATTGAATTGTGGTTACCCTCTCTGACTGAGGAGGACTGGAGACCATTTCCTCCAGAGTCCGTCAACACCAGTCAATACATTGGCCAGTGGACTTGTAAACTGTGTGTGTGTGTGTGTGTGTGTGTGTGTGTGTGTGTGTGTGTGTGTGTGTGAGAGAGAGAGAGAGAGAGAGAGAGAGAGAGAGAGATCCTTTTCCACTGAATGAGGGAGTTGTTTGCTTAGTCCCAAGTTTAATGTGTGCAAAGTGACCTGTTTACTGTATATGCAACAAAATATGCACAGATATTTAGTGTGGTTATAGTAATGACTATTTTATAAATAGTCACTCACCATTTCACCGTATTGTGGAACCCTGCTGTGGAATCACCAAAAGAATAAGCAAATCCTCATGTCAAGTAGCATAAATTATGCTGATAGCTCTTAGAAATGAATCTATAGTAGAGAGAAGAGAGTGTGTGAGATAAGTTATTCTCAGTAGTATTGAGTAATGGTGACCATGGGAGTGCCCAATAACCCATGCATTCACTGGAGTGAATATGCCTTTGTGTGACAGAATAATTACACAATAGCTTGAGTCAGGAACAAAGCTAAGAACAGAGTAAGATAGTCTGCCTTCACTCTGGTAGTCCTGATTGTAGGTTTGATTCAACTTATGTTAGAGTAATGGTAACGGTTTATATGTGTGGTTACTTTAATTCCTCTATACCTTCTGAATTTTACTAAATAACCTTTTATTTGTAAAGTGAAAAATTTTGTGCATTACTTTCTATTTAAAAAAAACAAAAACAAAATTAAAGCAAGAGAAAAAGAGGAAGAAAATCCATAAGTAGAAGAAGCTAATGGGCCCACTGTACATCAACACAAATACTGGCATAGGATTCAGTGCGTTTATTTCAGAGCCACTAAATTTGCCTGTGGAAATTCATATTTAATATATTGTGATCCATCTTAAACCCACAAGTAAGATAATGTTGATATGCCTAATCAAAAGGAGACAGACAGAGTGGATTTTTAAAGGGACAAATTTTTATTGATTTCATAGGGAGTTTGCCCAAGAAAGGATTGAGAATCACTCTAGCATCTAGCCCAAAGTAAGCAAACAATAAGCAGATAAGGATTAAAATCTTTTTCAAAGCCCAAATTAATTGTGGTAAGTGGTTCTTCTTAATCCACTATTTTGTTGAAATGGTCTATTGAGCCTGATCAAGAGCTCACTGAAATGAATGGGGGTCTTTCCCTGGACTCTTCAGATCATGCCTTTATGGAGGAATGCTTTTCTTTTACAAAAGCTCTGTTGTTCTGTCCGTATCATGTCATCGTGTTCATTGAGGTGTCTCATTAAAATTTAATTATTGCTTTTACCAACTCATTTTGTATCAAAATAAGGCTCACTGGTCACTGATTCTAAAGAATACTCCAAACACTTTTTTCTAAGTTAGATGAAACATTAATATCTTCTAGTCCTCCAATGTAGCAGATGATTTCAACGAGCGATTGTACATTTTTCATGGTAGCTTAGCACTCCGTAATTAGATTCTTTCAGAACTGCAGGATGTGTACTCTGGTTCTAGTGGCCTGTTCTTTTAAATTTATCATTTTGTCCAATATCTCTTGTTTTTACACCTCTGTCTCCGACAGGGACTCATTTTACCTACCCCAGACATATTCTTTTCAAGCAGTTATCTCTCTCAAATCCTTGCAATTCCTTTTGCCTACATGAGTACTTTCATTTTAGGAAAGAATCTAGTCCTTAATTTTGCAAAACTGCAGAAAAAGAAATTTATTCAAAATTAAGGGCTAATGGATGGCAAAATATATTTGAGTTATAGAAGCATGAAACATGTCCCTGTTAAAAAAAATTATTTCACTTGCAACAATTTAAAACATTGGCAGTAAATTTAAATGACTTTCAACCCAACAGTTTCCTTTAAGTTTAAAACAAGAAAACTAATTGTTCAGAATTTTCATGTCCTCTTCTGTTTCCACTAAAGTCAATGACAAGACTCCTATTGACTTCAATAGGAGCAGAACTGGACCCTTAGTTAGCAAGACTAATGTGGTCCATTAGGCTGAACTTTTATTGATCCTATTAACAGATACAGTACTTCATGAATATTTATGCCAGCAAGAAAGCTACACACTTAGTTGACTCGGCTGGCTTTCAAGTTATATTAAACTAGATTTAGTTTACTGATTCGCAGGCAGCAATATGGCATATTTTAAAAACCATATATTTACTCTAAATAAGTCTCCAGATAAATACACAGTGGTATGTTTTTGCATCTTTCCAGTTCTTTCTTCAGCTGAGTAGGTTGCATTAAATTGGACTCGTTGAGGCCTGCACTTCAGTCAAATTCCACCTTGCTTACTGACAAATCCATGCTCATTTACACTTGTCTCTTCTGGGAATCTCTAAGGATTGGAAATGAATTGCAGCATTTTTAGGCCTGCAGCAAATTTTACTGTTGTAATAGATTACTCTCTTAATCCCCATGTCTGTTTATCAAGGATTATCTCATCTGAAATCTGATTATAACATCCAAATTGGGGACCATATCCTCAGAAACATCCAAGGAGCAGGCATTGCAGGTGACAAAGGGCAAGGGGTGCAAAAGTGGCTTTGCACTTTCCTGATCCTGGGAGTACTCTGGATTAGACTGTAAACTATTTTGAATAGAAGCCATGACTTTCTATATGGTTGAACAGCCTGGTATAATGGGGCCCCACTCCAGATTAAGGTCTTGAGGTGCTACTCTAGTATAAATAAATAATTTTATTTGTACATAATTTAAAATTAAAAATACTATTTACCTTTTCTGATATACATGAACTGTTGATAGGGCCTGTACAGTGTGTCGGAAAGTTTCTAAGGTATATTATATGTGCTATTTCCAATAGTGAGAATAGTATGCTACAAATAAAATACCTGTGGAAATAGCTCCCAACAATATAATGGCCTTTATGTTGTTAGCTACTCTGCTAGCTATTATTTGTTTGTCTACACAAAGACCTCTACAATTATCAAATGTTGCTGCAGTGCACTATGCCTGCTGGATTTCTGTCACACATGTTGCCGAGTCACCTTCTTAGAAGTTGTGCTTTGGGGTTTTTTGATTTTGCACTGTAGGGAATTTGGGTTTTTACTACTAGGGCTGAGTTGAAGGGATTAAATCTCTGAAAAATTAAAAGGAAGGAGTTGCTGGGAATGTAATCCATAGAAGCTAGCCTGCTACTGTGGTGGTTTCATAGCAGACTGTGTAAGTGAATATCTGACTCTACAAACGCTCCTTTGAGCTCTGTTTCCCATTGAGCTGCAACAGTGAGCCCATGTAGCTTTGCTTCTGCATTTTTATTTTAAAGACCACTTATTAGAAAATGAAAATGAAACATGGATTGTACCTTTTTACTTCCTTTAATAATCTTTTTATAAGAGAAACACTGGCTTTTTCAAAATCCTTGTGATTTCTCTCACCATGTGATTGATTGGTACACAGTTTTGGTCAATAGTCTACAGTCTCACAAAGGTGCAGATGATAAAAATGAGATGAAGACCCTGAAATCTCAGGAAGGAGCAAGATATTGGGTGCTGCTGTGTTGATTGCTTCATAGCAGGGTTGCTAAACTCTGCCATTCTCTTTCCCTGGTACAGCAGATGGGCCAAATTCTTCTCAGGTTTAATTGCACTGATCTTCATAGAATTAAAGCTGAGATTAATCTGGCTGTCTGTTTTCTCTCATCCTTCTTTCTTTGTGTTAAAAAACAGTAACAGAAAATGTTTGTATAAAATTCCAGATGCAATCCAGGGATGAGAGCTTCAGATTTTTACACTTGTAAAACACCAGATGGGTGAACAGAAAATAGGGATTTGCCTTTACACCTTCACGGGTGTACAAACCTGACTTGGGTGGGATGGTATGTGCCAAACTCATGTTCCGGCACACCTTTTAACTGACTCCCTATTTCCTCATATTGGGCTTCTCTTGGTCCTGGACATGAACCCAGCAATTATCACCACCTGTTACTGTGCACCAAATTTGAAGATTTACATCCCTTCCATTTTTTAAATACTTACTATTAAAATTCTGGATATTCTTTTTATCCCTATAAAAGCCCAATCCTTTTTTTTCAAACCCTGCTATTCTCTGGTATCTCATGGTACTGAATTCCCTATTCTAATTATTCATTGTGAGGAAAAAAGTTTTTTTTTATCAGGTTTGAATTTGCTACCTTTCAATTTCATTGAATGTCCCCTTATCCTTGTTTTATGAGAGAGATTGAATGGAAGATCCCTATTTGTCTTCTCTACACCATTCACTATTTTTATTACTTTTATCAAGTCCCCTCTTATTTGTCTCCTTTCTATTGAAAATACTTCCAATCTTTCTTCATATGAGAATTTTTCCAGGCCACTAATCATTCCCATTGCCCATCTCTGAACCTTCTCTGTTTCTGACAAAGTCTTCATTTGTTATGGTAATATTCTAACTTTTGCCATGTCTCTTACACAATAATTAACTATTCTGCCCCCTTCTTCAGATCAAACTAGGGCAGGGGTCGGCAACGTTTGGCACACGGCTCGCCAGGGTAAGCACCCTGGCAGGCCGGGCCAGTTTATTTACCTGCTGACACAGCAGGTTCGGCCGATCGCGGCCCCCACTGGCCGCGGTTCGCCGTCCCGGGCCAATGGGGGCGGCGGGAAGCCGCGGCCAGCACATCCCTCGCCCGCGCCGCTTCCCGCAGCCCCCATTGGCCCGGGACAGTGAACCGCGGCCAGTGGGGGCCGTGATCGGCCGAACCTGCCGCGTCAGCAAGTAAATAAACTGGCCTGGCCTGCCAGGGTGCTTACCCTGGCGAGCCGCGTGCCAAACGTTGCCGACCCCTGATCTAGGGACTTCATAAGTCATGGACTGAAGAATTTGTTTATTTTAAAACAGTTCTTATTTTGTTTTGTTTTGTGTTAAAAGATTTGAAAAGACATTGGGTTTGAATCTCGAAGCCAGCATGCTTCTTGTGACGTTGCACTCTATATGATTTTATGAAAATATGCTAATGAGTTTGAATATAATGTAACTGAAATATGCTTCATGCAAAAGGTCTCTTGTAAGGTATCATTACAAATCTTATAATCTACTGAGTGTGGTCATCCTATTTGTATAAATGTATCACTCTTGTATCTGAAACTAGAAATGTGAAATATAACTCTGAGGGCCTAGGGTAATTATGCAAAGTGTGGGCCATTAATGGTGGTTGGGAATCTTGATGACTCCCATTAACCAGGACAATAGACTGCAGATGGCTCTGTTTTACTTGTAAGTCTTCCTGTGTATGTGTGTGCTGGCAAGTGGGTAATGAAGTCTTACAGTGACATGTGATCATGTCACCTGAACTGGAATTCATCTTTAACCTTGTGCTTTTCCATTGAGAAGGAGGGGGTGGGAACCCAGAGAGGGGCAAAGATTCCCGCCTTATGGAAAAGATATATAAGTGAGTGGAACAGAACAAAGACGGAGCCATCATGAGAAATCCCCTAGCTACTACCTGAGTTGGAACAAGGGCTGTATCAGAGGAAAGGACTGTGCCTAGACTAGGAAGGCATCCAGTCTGTGAAAGAAACTTATTGAAACAGCTCTCAGGGTGAGATTTTATCTGTACTCAATTGTATCACTGTATTAGGCTTAGATTTGCATGTTTTATTTTATTTCACTTGGTAATTCACTTTGTTCTGTCTGTTACTACTTGGAACCACTTAAATCCTACTTTCTGTATTTAATAAAATCACTTTTTACTTATTAATTAACCCAGAGTATGCATTAATACCTGGGGGGAGGGGCAAACAGCTGTGCATATCTCTCTATCAGTGTTATAGAGGGCGAACAATTTATGAGTTTACGCTGTATAAGCTTTATACAGGGTAAAACAGATTTATTTGGGGTTTGGACCCCATTGGGAGTTGGGCATCTGAGTGTTAAAGACAGGAACACTTCTGTAAGTTGCTTTCAGTTAAGTCTGCAGCTTTGGGGCACGTGGTTCAGACCCTAGGTCTGTGTTGGAGCAGACTGGCGTGTCTGGCTCAACAAGACAGGGTGCTGGAGTCCTAAGGTGCCAGGGCAGGAAAGCAGGGGCAGAAGTAGTCTTGGCACATCGGATGGCAGTTCCCAAGGGGGTTTCTGTGATCCAACCCATCACACTTGTATTATGTTGATGTATTTCTAATGACTTCAGCTGAGCAATGGAGTTACACCAGCATAAAACTCTTAGAACAGAGTTGGGAATCAGGCCAATCGTATTTTAAGGCTAATGATCACACAACAATTCACAGGAGATACACTCAGAGACTTTACAGGTTTCAGCGTCCTCTCATGAAGTATACAAAGAAGCAAAATAACCTAAAAATGGAACTAAACTAAAGTTTCACAAGAGCTCCACCTAACAACTTATCAATGAAGTTAAGAGGCATGGAAGAGAGAGAACATTTTGTATTATGTTTTTAAATTGGTCTACAGAAAATTTAGACCAATAAGTAGCAGTAATTACATGTAATCACTGTATTGTTTTTCCTCCAAAGGATCTTATGCAACATGTAATGTTCACACAAAAGCCAGAAGTACAGATATAATTCTTAATTATTAGCATAATAATTAAGAAGTCTAGTCTGGTACAGACTGCCCATCTCAAAGGGACTCCATTGCCAATACCACAGTGGTTGCCAATTAAAATAATCATTTATTGTGTCACAACAGATGAGATACCCCATGTCCTGTCTTGAATACAGAACAATGCGGCAGTGCCTCAGACACCACTGTGCTCTCAAATCAAGAGGTGTAGGGAAAAGACCCCTTCTAGGCTATAGAGAACCTAGCATAGAGAAGTAACCATACACAGGGCAACAAAAATTGCAATGTTCCATCCTGTAGAGAGGAATAACTTGATGGAATCCAATGCTATGCCTTCACATTTATTGGGGGAGAGGATGTGACAGGTATAGTAATCCCTTCCCTTTTTAATCGTCATCAATGTATCTTTACCTATTTTACAATATGTATTTATAATACGTGAATTGTGATTTTTTTTTCTGCTTTGTGGGGAACTTTCAAACCGAGCCATTTCTTCTCAGGAGATTTGGAACTGCTTATCATTCCCAAAAGACAGCCTATTGAACGTTAATACAAAAGTGACTTCTCTCAGTGAGGAGGGGGAATATTAAGTAACTGTGTAAAGTCACTGTTTTTAATCATTCAGCTGCTGCTGGATGATTTGAAGGCGCTTTGCTCCTAATTGGAATAGTATGATGATCGCAAGGTATGATGGATTATTCCTCACTCCTCTCCTAACAGGGAAACACTGACAGAGACTCCATGGGAATGGGGTGAGAAACAGCTGGAAAGGCAGCAGACAACCTAACTCAAAGACCTACTGTAAGAATATCTCTACTTGCTAGAGTCACAGACTCTTTTAATAGGAACAAGTGATACAGCAAATGATCAAAGGCCAAATTCAGAGTTGAATCTATGATGATGTAGATAGATCTTGATCACGCCCATCTTCTATTGTTTTAATTCCAATCTGCTCTTGTGCTGTTTTGAGAGTTTATTTTCTTAGGAATCACTGAAGCTACATAATTCCTAAAAGCCTATAGGACAACCTATGGTGGTGAAGTTTTTGGATTCAGATATGTGGTGTGAGAAAAATCAGATTGTAGGGAGGGGGAGAGAAGGGTTTAGGACTAAGTGGTTTTCTTGAAAAGTTGCTTGCAGGGATTCTTAAATTAGATGTACAAAATGGTCCAATTTATGTGAAATGTGGCTTCTGTGTAGATTTGAGTCTAGCCAACCTGTCCCTGAGCTCCCCGAGCAATACTGGTCATACTATTTGATCTTACAAGCATCTAGAAAAATGTGCCAGTTGGAACATAAAGGTTGACTAGATTTTAGTTATTCCTGAACTGGGAAATGCAATAAGGCAGCAGAGAAGAGCATTTCATCCTACAAAGGAGAGACTTAGCACTGCACTTGGAATTCCTTTTTCTGGCAAAACTAAACTTTGCACTTCTAAAAAAATTAATCTTTTACAGTTACTGGGCAAGATTCATCCAGTTTTATACTAGTGTAACTCAATTGATTTCAGTGGATTTCCTCTATTGTAAAATTGGAATAGCACAGTAGTGAACCAGACCCATTATTATATTACATTTTAAAAACTATATTAACACAATGTTAAGGTTTCAAAGTCAAGCAAGCAAAAGTTATGAAATACCAAAATATCAAATTAAGCTTGCCTGTCTGACCTTAATTTGTCCCCGTTGTGCATATTCATTATGAACATAAGGCCATACTGGGTCAGCTTTTAATACTGGTACAGCCTTTAATTACATGATCACATTCTATTTTTTCCATAGGATACCTGCCTCATTTAGTGGACTGGATGGAAATTGCTTACTCAATGGGTAGCTTTTCAGTGTTTCTTTTGTGAGGCATATAGGCCTATATGAAAATCAAACCCCAAAACAGTGATTTGAGGAGGAAAGGACTTTTGTTCTGATTTTGGGTGTTAAAAATGCAGTTCAAAGTTGAGCAGCTGAGTACCAAAATATAAAAGGAGATGTTATAAGCATCTGTCTGTAGAATAGGAATAGCTAAAGGATAAGGAACCTGTGTCAGGTTGTTCACCCCACACTAGCCTAGGAAGAGTTAATGAGGCTGAGAAGAGGCCAACTAAGCAGATAGGCCACCTCTGAGGGGAATTAGGCAACCTAAATTACCTCAGAATGATGATGGAGCCCAGCTGAGAAGGAAAAGGTGGGACTAGTATACAGCCAGGAAGTTGGTAGCAGAAAAGGGCTGCAGTGAGGAAGCTTGCAGCCATTCTCTGGATGTGAGAAAAGGAAGGAAGGAAACCTAAGGGGAGAGTATAAATTCCAGGGATCCAGGCCCTGAAGGAAGGGTTTATCCAGAAGTGTGGTGGAGTGGAAAGCTGAGTAGAAAAAGGCTCAGAGAAATGGCAACAAGATGAGACAATGCAGGCCTTGGCTGCTGATTAGAGGGTCCCTGAACTGGAACCTGAAGTAGAGGGTGGACTCAGGGTCCCCTACTAGACACCAACCACTGGGAAAGTGTCACTGTCTGGCCAGTGAGGGAGAAGACTGACATTTTGGGTGGAGAGAATTTGATAATGTCCAGAAGGGGAAAACATATAGTGACGTGGCCAGAGGACTAAGCCATGAAGAGAGCACCCTGAGTCAGAGAGAGAGAGAGAGAGAGAGAGAGGTGGCAGGGTGCACAAATGAGCCACAGAAGGGGGCATCAGACCTGGAAGTAGATAATCCCCAGAGCAGCCAAGAGGAGACACCCTAGCAGTGAGAGAACCCTGTTACAGAACCTGATACATTTCTATCTTCTTCTTTTGTATGACTGGTGAAGAGCAGCAACTACAATTTCACCTGAAGTTGATAGAGTCAAATGGCTACACCAGGAATAGCAGAATTTATCGCAGTAATGCTTCCTTTATATTTATAAATTGGGCAGTAGGTTGTGATATGTTTGATGGTCTGTCATGGGGAGCCACTCTCTCACACCGGGGAGTCCTTGATTTTCCATTTGTGCATTAGATATCCACATCTATCATGACAGGTTTCAGAGTAGCAGCTGTGTTAGTCTGTATCCGCAAAAAGAACAGGAGTACTTGTGGCACCTTAGAGACTAACAAATTTATTAGAGCATAAGCTTTCGTGGGCTACAACCCACTTCTTCGGATGCATATAGAGTGAAACATATATTGAGGAGATATATATACACACATACAGAGAGCATGAACAGGTGGGAGTTGTCTTACCAACTCTGAGAGGCCAATTAAGTAAGAGAAAAAAAACTTTTGAAGTGATAATCAAGATAGCTCAGTACAGACAGTTTGATAAGAAGCAAGTGTGAAAATACTTACAAGGGGAGATAGATTCAATGTTTGTAATGGCTCAGCCATTCCCAGTCCTTATTTAATCCTGAGTTGATTGTGTCTAGTTTGCATATCAATTCCAGCTCAGCAGTCTCTCGTTGGAGTCTGTTTTTGAAGTTTTTCTGTTTTAAGATAGCCACCCGCAGGTCTGTCATAGAATGGCCAGACAGGTTAAAGTGTTCTCCCATTGGTTTTTGAGTATTATGATTCCTGATGTCAGATTTGTGTCCATTAATTCTTTTGCGTAGAGACTGTCCGGTTTGGCCAATGTACATGGCAGAGGGGCATTGCTGGCACATGATGGCATATATCACATTGGTAGATGTGCAGGTGAACGAGCCCCTGATGGTATGGCTGATGTGATTAGGCCCTATGATGATGTCACTTGAATAGATATGTGGACAGAGTTGGCATCAGGCTTTGTTACAAGGATAGGTTCCTGGGTCAGTGTTTTTGTTCAGTGATGTGTGGTTGCTGGTGAGTATTTGCTTTAGGTTGGGGGGTTGTCTGTAAGCAAGGACAGGTCTGTCTCCCAAGATCTGTGAGAGTAAAGGATCATCTTTCAGGATAGGTTGTAGATCTCTAATGATGCGCTGGAGAGGTTTTAGTTGGGGGCTGAAGGTGACAGCTAGTGGTGTTCTGTTATTTTCTTTGTTGGGCCTGTCTTGTAGGAGGTGACTTCTGGGTACTCGTCTGGCTCTGTCAATCTGTTTTTTCACTTCAGCAGGTGGGTATTGTAGTTTTAAGAATGCTTGATAGAGATCTTGTAGGTGCTTATCTCTATCTGAGGGATTGGAGCAAATGCGGTTATATCTTAGAGCTGCATTTGCTCCAATCCCTCAGATAGAGACTGACTGACTCCAGCACTCCGGACCCTCAGCTACCACCACCACCTGGGAACCCTGATTGGTTCAAGCTTCATGAAGTGGTGAGGACCCAACTCTCTCTCCCCTTCTCTCTCTCTGTTTTTTTTTCTACTCTAGGTATAGCTTTATAACCCTGACTTGTGAGATCAGGTATAGTTTTCTAAACCTGACTTTTGTAATACAATATTAAATCTAGCTTAAATGTGAACTGTTTTGTTTGGCTCTCCTTGTATGGTTATTACCTGGCAATAAATAACTTTTTATTGTTAAACTGATTGCTTCCCTCCCTCCCTCTATTTTGTGTTTTTGGCTTCCCTATTTGCTCTGCAGCAATGCTCCTCTTACCTAAGCTAAAGATACCTGCAGCACTGAAAAATCCTGTGGGGTTTGCTCATCAAGTGGGTTACTACCAGAACAACTGTAACATGAAAATGGGGATAGGGACGTGCTGAACCAGTGGCATAGGAGGGTGGCAGCTTGGAAGTGCTGCTCGACCCAGCCTGCTGAGTCCAGGGGCATATAAGGGGTCTGCTCAGGAGTGCTGATTGACCTGGTCCTCTCAGATGCACTCTGTTAATATGTGTGTGTGTGTGTGTGTGTGTGTGTGTGTGTGCATCTGATTCTGGGGCTTGAGGAACCCAGCCCTGGGGAACCTAGGTCCTGCAGGATAGCTCCATTGGGAAGGAACTTGCATAAGAGAGAAGTAGAGCTCCATATGAGAACATGAGTGACACAAGCAGTACATTGATAGAATTACAGAACCACACCCACCAGAAGAGTAACCCTAATACATGAATGTACCCCAAAGGAACAGGCAAATCAGGTAACGAATTGGTGGAGAACGCGGGCAGCACATGACCCTAATCATGTGGTAATTGTTGTAGTTGGTGTGGAGTGGGGAAACTGAGGCACAGACCTGCGCAAACTGTGTCTTCCTTTTTCAGACTAAGCTTCTTTAGCGAGGTCTCTCTCTCATAGAATATTTGGTAACCCACTCAACCCCAATTGGCCACACATGCATAATGTTGTCCCTGTTTCCACAAAGGAGATTAAACACATAGTTGCAGGAGCCAATCTTCCCACAACGGAGCTCGTCACAGACATAGTGAGATGGTCTCCTAGTCAAGCCAAGGCTATTGCTGAGAGACTGGGGCCACTGAACCGTGACATCACTGTTGTGTGGCTGGCTCAGGCAAATGTCTGCTCACAGCATGGACTTAACCCAATTGGTTCAGTTATGCGCTTCTCCTTGTAATGCAGATGCTCTGGACATAGGCATAGGTTCTTGGGAGCAGACTGCCACTGGACCCCAGGAATGGATAAGTGCTCTTAAAATATTACTGCCTGCTTCTTCCCTTAAGAAACTATATATAATGGAAGAGCAGAAACCAGAAGAGGCCCCAAAAGCTTACTTAATTTGAAAGAAGATGCTGGCAGCTCTCTGAGTCATTACCCCAGACAGAAGAGAATGGGATTGTCACTTCCCATTATCAGGGACCTGAATTAGTACAGAGTACTTATGCAGGACTAAAGTCTCAGACAAAATTGACCATGGGGGCTGTGAATGTAGAATACCTAACCTGGAATGAACAAAAATCAAACAGGCAGGGGATTTGCTGCGAGATACTGGCGTCTTAAAAAGACAAATCAGCAAAAAGACTATCTCAGAGCCAGTACAGGCTATCATATTTGCGAATAATGGTCCTCAATCTGTCAGTCGCCCTCCAATTATAATCCCCCTACCTTCCACAACCCTGGACAGTGCCAACCCAAGGAGACTCTTAGGAACATGATTTGGAAGGATCATGAACATTGAACTTAGGGAAGGATATGGGAAAATATGATCACCAGCTCCTCAGCATTCTGATTAATGCTTTGTCTCAGGTCATGCGGAGAACAGAGTTAATGCAGGGAGCCCCTCCTCAACCCACTGCCCTGGTACGGAGGGCGTCCCCAATGCCCACTCTCTGTCAAAACCAGATCACAGCCCCCTCCTCTGAGTGGAGGCTCTCGAGGGAGTCAGCTGATCGGTAGGAGTGCCCGGTTCCCCGCGGGCCTCCCAGCTGATCGCAAAACTTCAGTGCGATGTATGGAGAGCCCAGGGATGTTAGCCCAATTGCCAGTGGACACTGGAGCATCAGTAAACACTCTAAGTCCCCAGTGGATCTCCGAAGTGGAGACCCATCGCTAAACAGGTTCAGCTCAGCGGGTCTGGGGGAGAAATCCAGGAAACTCGGGTCTGGCAGGATGTTCCCTTGCAAATTGACAGACTACAGGGACAAGTAGAATGTTGTGCTCATGAGGGAAATGAGAAGGGAATCCTAGGTGTTCCTTTCCTCCAAACATTTCAGCTAACTGTGGATCTAGTTAATGGTGTGTTATGGAGGTTAGAAGGGGGGCCTGCAGAGATCTCTGCTGTGCATCATTGTGCTGCTCTAAAGGCACCCACAGCCGCCACCCTAATCTCTGTTAGTGATCCATGGGTCTGAGAATTTCCCAGGGTATGGACTAAAAATAAGGCAGAGTGTGGAAAAATCGATGCTGAAGTTTTGATTGAGGGAAAAGATCCCCTTTCTCAAAGGCAATATAAGTACCCAGCTGCAGAAGAGGAAGGCATTAAAATACTATAGACTGTCTCTTGGAACAAGGGGTGCTCGTGCCTATGCAAAGGACAGTATGGCCAGTCCTTAAAGTGGATAGGGTCACTTACAGAATGACAATAGACTTCCATGCATTAAATGTGGCCACCCCTGCAGCAGCCTCTGTAGTAGCTAAATAAAATGAAATCATAGTGGCAGTGACAGCTGGCTCAAAATGGTTCTTTGTGATCAATTTGGCTAATGCTTTCATGGCTATACCCCTCCATCCTTCATGTTGGAATAAGTTTGCTTTTACCTATAGGGGATGACAATATTTCTTCGTTTGGACTCCCCAAAGTTTCCATTCTTCCCCTAGTATTTGTCATGTCCACGTCACTAAAAAGTGGAACCATTTGCACCCTGGCCACCACTCACACGTAATTTCATACGTGGATGACATTGTAATACAGACCCCCACTTGGGAAATGAACAGGGAAATCACCAGGGAGGTGTTGACTATAGTGCAGGAAACAGGATTTAAAGTAAATAGAGAAAAGGCTCAATTAATACAACAACAAGTGAAATACCTGGGTGTGTGTCTTGGGGAGGATGGCCGGACTCCCGAATAACAAAGGGTAGAAACGATAGGAGAGCTATCTGCTCCCACCGACGCACTCCTTACGAGCTCTCTTTGGAACTTTTAATTTCTCCAGAGAGTTCATTGAAATGTTCTGTGACAAAGCCAAGCCTCTGTACCAATTATTAAAGAAATACAGGATTTGGCAATGGGAACCAGACCAGCAGACTGCTCTGGCCACCTTGAAACAAGGTTTGACTAGTGCTCCTGCCCTGGCTTATCCTGACCCTGCCCTTTGCGATTCAATTGGCCTCCTCAGGGACAAGCATTGGAGCTACTCTCAACCAAAAGGCAATGCGACAAGCTCAGAGTCATTGCATATGCCTCCATGCTCCTGGATCAAACAGAGCAAGGTTTTACCCCCTGTGAAAAGGAGTGTCTTGCGTTGGTCTGGAGCCTCACATATTGGGAATTTATTATTGGAGGGTCGAAGGTCATTGTTCAGACTGTGCATTCCCCACTCAAGTACATCATATCAAGGTGTAGCGGGGTGGTCACCCGCTCCTGCTCTGAGGGGTTTAAAAACAGCCCTTGGAAAGGACGGGGGGTGAGAGAGAACACCCTGGGCTGATTGGGGGAAGTAGCTGCAGCTGGGCCACGCCCCAATCAGAGCCCAGCTGGCCCTATAAAGGCCAGGGCGGCCAGAAGCTTAGCAGTCTCTCTCTGAGTGCAGAGAGAGAAGGGCCTGGCTGCAGGGAACAAGAGCAGAGTACCTGGGTGGAGCAGGGCTGGGGAGCTCCAGCCTGGAAAGCCCCAGGCTGCGGCCTAGTGTTAGGCCAGGAGGTACTGGGGGTTGCAGAGGGCAGCCCAGAGATAGGTCAAGGCAGCAGGCCCAAACCCAACCTTGCCTGTGATGAGTAGGCTGATACTGCAGTCTGCCCCAGGGAGTGGGGCTAGAGGGTGACTGGCAGTAGCCTGACACTGAGGTGAGGTGGGGTTAGTGGGTGGGGGTTCCCCTGGGAGGGGATACCTAGTGTGTGGGTACTGCCAGGGGGTAGCACCCAGAGCAAGGGGCACCGGGGTCCTGGGAGGGACACGGAGCCAAGAAGTAGAGAGCAAGGCAGATCACTGGCCTGCAGAGGGCGCTCTGGAGGCTGGGTTGAGCTAATTCCCTGAGAGACCAGCAGGAGGTGCCGCAGGGGTGAGTCTGCTCGCATCACACAGGGAAAATACAGGATGGCCAGGTCTCTAACCCCCACATTGATCAATGGACCCTCGCCCTAATAAACCGAGGAGTCGAGTTTAGAAAAGAGCAAGCCATTTTGCCAGCCCTGTATGGGCTAATTATAGAAGGAGAGGAGCATACCTGCCCCCTCCCCCTTGTAAAACACCTTGAGTGGCCAGTCAAGGGAGGCATGAGGCTTGTAGATGCTAAGCGGAAGGGGTTGCAATGTGGTTTACAGATGGCTCAAGTTTCTACCATATGGGTCATCTCCGAAGAGGGTATGGAGTGACCTGTGTAAATGACGGAGAGATGCTCCAAGGACCAGCTCGCCCCCATTCTGCCCAAGCAGCTGAGGTGGAGGCAGTTAGAGCTGTCCTAGCTTATGAATCTCAGGACACTTCTGTTACTATTAACACTGACTCAGACTGGACAGCCAGAGCAATCACTGTGTGCCTCCCCCTTTGGCTGAATAGAGAAATGGTAGCCACAGATGGGCGCTCCATTTCTCATTCAGACAAATTGCAAATCTGATCAAGGAAAGAACTGGAGACATCTATTTTCACCTAAATTTGTCATTTGAATTTTAAATGTAACAAACTGCATCATCTCAAATTGTACTGGAATGTTTCATGTAACTCCATGTTGGTGGGGAGGAAGAGATTGTTCCCTAACTACCTTGGGCAGGCTGCCTTAATTGGCATGAGTGCTGTAGACCCAACATTGGCTTCAACCTCTGAGTGATTTGACCCTCTCTGGATCAGCCATCTGGCTGGAATATTAATATATCCATTAGCATTGAGACTGATAATGTCCTATTACTTTAGGGCTGATAAAATTTGGTGCCTTCCCAAATTATTAGATAACACTTATAAAGAGTTGTTTAATCAACAATGATAACTAGATGGGTTTTGATTTGCTATTAGCACACTTTTTATTTTAATTTGATCTTCTTGTATGTATTCTACTTCATTTTATACCTTTGCTTAGCTATTTAGTTAGTAAATTACATAAAATTTGTAAACTTGTATGATTCGGGTGTTTTTTCACCAGACATCAAGGTTCAGGACCTGAGGAGGGCCATGGTAGATAATGTAGTCTGCTCTGTCACTCACTTAGTGATGGTCCATAGAACTGCGGTATAGTCCTCACATAGGTGCCTGAACGGGACCTCTATTAACATTTGAAGGAAAGTTGAATTATGTGTTGATCATTTATTTCAATAGGCTACGTGGGTCCAGAAACACGAAGGGCCTGGAATGGTTATAAACTGGCCAACCTAAATGCTGATCAATTTCCCATATTCAGACTATATTCCTCAGGCTTTTTTATCCTCATCACCCAGTCTGTAGCCTGGTGCTTTTTTACTATATACCATCCAAGCCCTGGACTGAATACAAAATTATTTAATTTCCTCATGGGCTTTTCTGTGGTTTTCATCACTATACCATATGAGTACTTCACCAACATTAATGAACTTATCTTTACAACACCCCTGTGAAATGAGTAGTATTGTCCCCATTTTACAGATGAGGTATTGAGGCACAGGAAGACTAAGGGAATCGAAATTGTCAAGTGTCCACTAATTTTAGATGCTCCACTTGAGATGTCTAGGGCCTGATTTTTCAGAGCTCAGCACTCTGCAGATCAGCCATCAGGTTTTTCAATTGCTGGCCACTGTGTGTATAATAAAAAAAAAAAAAAAATTGGTTTGTGACTTGCCTACACATAGGAACTAGCATCACACAGGAACTCTGGGTGGGGGCTGGGATAGAATCCAGTTGTCTAGGGCAGCATTCAGCTGCCTTAACCATGAGGTCATTCTTTCTCTTCCTGCAATCGTCTGCCTCCTTTACCACACACTTTCCAACATCAGCAACAATTGAGGCAGGGGTCCTACAGACCACAGCCTCCTTCACTACACAATCTTGATTCATCCCAAAACAGGTCTATTCTGTACACTGAGACAGAGGTCCTATGGAAAAAACAGTATGTGATCATGGAATTAAAGACTATATCATAGAGCATATGCATAAGGGGCTGAATTAAGGTTACCCAGGCAACCTTAATTATTGCATTTCTGAATTGTTGATTGCTTGACTTTGTAATCTTAATGTTCTTTAACTGTAATGTTTTTGCATGTGATTTCCCAAGTTTTTAAAAAGCAAACTGAAAAAACAAAACAAAATCAGAAAATCCATCCTGGGGAACTATACTGACTCCAGCATAGGCCATCAGCAGGTATGGGACCATTAGATCTACAGCTCTGACTTCTGCTGCTTGAGCTAATTAAATAATTATCTGTTATTGCCTGTTATTTTCTATGGGGACCAGCCACAAAGTCTACCCCATTCCTCCCTCTGCATTAAATCAGGCTGCTTCTTCCTACTGTATGTTGCTTGTGTGCCACCAGCTGGAAGAGCACTGAGGGACAGTCTTCTTGCTCTGTTATGGTACCAGGAGCCACAGTGGCCCCTGACAGGTGAGAGGAGCAATGGCAGGAAGAGTCCTGTTAAACCCCTGCAGCCCTTGAACCGAACATGTTCAATTGCTCTGTGGGGATGGCACGTGTGCTGTCGGATCAGTTTATGGATGCTGTGTGGAGACAGAGCAAGCTCATCCAAGGAGCCTAATCTTTCAAGTTGCTGAGCATCTTCAATTTCTGTTGAAGGTGTTCAGCACTTTATAGAATCAAGATTATGTCAGCTGATGTAATACAAAGTATTGCTCAATAAAATCATAACAGTGGCTGTGGATCTTTACAAATAATACCTGCAGTGCATAGTGAATGAATAAAATAGGTAGTCTGGTTTAGAAGCAAACGCAAGCAACGGCAAGAGAATTTCCATTGTGGAAAACAAAATACATATGTCTTTTAAATTTCTTTTCATTGTCTGCAGCCCTGATGACATAACCAACACATCCCAGCCTAGGGAAACCTCTTGCAAATGGCAAGCAATACTGTGGGACTCTGGGAGGTATCACGTAAGAGATGGAGGTGGCTTCTCTCCTACTGTGAGAGTTTAGCCCCTCGTCCAGTGTTTCTTTGGCTACCCCTTGATGCGAGGATGATGTCTGCCAAGCGAGTTTTTTGGTGGGTTTTTAAGTGGCTGAGGAGCCCAATTCGTGCCCTGCAGATTTTCCCACAGAAGTGACAGGTGTAATCTTGGAGGAGACAGAGATGTTGGCTGGAGTGTTGTGCCCTTTCTTTCCTCCTTTGCCACTTCTCTGTCTCATGAGCACGTCTGTTCTCCTCAAAGTGGGCTGTGGCTTGGTGAATGGGGTGGCACCACGGTGTTCTGTTCTGCACCAAATCCTCCCAGTTTGTTGGGTTGATGCCTCCCTTTTTAAGGTGTACTTCCAGTATGTCTTTGAAGCACTTCCACTGCCCTTCGCAAGCCCTTCTTCCTTGACTTAGCTGAGAGAAGAGTACTTGCTTCGGGAGGCGAGTGTCAGGCATACGTGCACAGTGGCCAGCCCAGTGGAGTTGGTGTTCATGACCTTTGCTTCTATACTGCTGATGTTAGTGAGCTGGTCTTCCCAGCTGGTCTTGAGAGCCCATCTGAAGCAGCGCTGTTGAAACCACTCCATCCGTTTCAGGTTATAGATGTCGTCTGTAGGTTACCCAGGTCTCACACCCATAGAAAAGGTTGGGGATGACAACTGCCCTGTAAACCAAGATATTGGTGCCTGTCTGTAGATCCCTATAATTGAAGACTCGTTTGAGTAGTCTTTCAAAAGATGTGCTGGCACAGCGGATCCTGTATTCAATTTCTGTGTCAATGCTGGCTGTTTGGGAGAGGTGACTGCCAAGGTACGGAAAGTGGTTCATATTTTCCAGGGGTTTTCCACTGACGGTGATTTGTGGAGTACGAAAAGTAGTTTGTGCAGGTGAGGGCTGGTAGAGTACCTTGGTTTTCCCAATGTTGAGAGAGAGACCCAGGCTATGATAGGCATCTGCAAAAAGATTTAGGGTACTTTGCAGGTCGGCCTCTGTCTGTGCGAGAATGACAGTCATCTGCATACTGAAGATCAGTGATGCCAATTCTCACGATATTAGATTTTGTTTGGAGACGTCGGAGATTGAGGACAGGTTTCAGAGTAGTAGCTGTATTAGTCTGTATCAGCAAAAAGAATGAGGAGTACTTGTGGCACCTTAGAGACTAACAAATTTATTTGGACATAAGCTTTCATGGGCCAAAACCCACTTCATCAGACGCATCTGACGAAGTGGGTTTTAGCCCACGGGAGATTGAGGAGGGTGGTCACGGATGAGAATCAGGATCATGGCAGGGTAAATGGAGAAGAGTGTTGGAGCAATGACACAGCCCTGATTGACACCAGTGTGAATGACACCAGTGCACTAAATGCTCCAATAATAACTATGTGGGTGAAAGCAGACAATGCTCTTGAACTCCCACAGGAAAATGATAAAAACACCCTGTCACCTGTGGGTGAACACTTTTCACAAAACAGTCACTTTATATCTGACCTCTCAGTCCCCATCCTCAAAGGGAACCTGCACAGCACCTTCAAAAGACAAGCCTGGGAGCTTAAATTCATAACTTTGTTAGACACTAAAAGTCATGGTCTGAATAGAGGCACTGGATTTATAGCTTATTACAAGGGTCTATAATCCACTTACAACTCCACTCTAGCTGCCTTCCCCCCTCCCTCCTTTCCCTGCTATGAGGGGAGGGGTGCTTAACGGGCCACTTCACCATGAATAGCATAAATTTCAAGGGACTAACTACTTATGCCACCTTGTATTTAGCTGTGACATTTTGAGTATGTTTCTCAGACCTGAAGAAGAGCTCTGTAGAAGCTCAAAAGCTTGTTTCTCTCACTAAAAGAAGTTGATCCAATAAAAGATATCTCGCCCACCTTGTCTCTCATTTAACCCTGCCTGACAATCACTAGAGTACTGGTGTAATGCAGTGAGAGGGGGCTTGACAATGACTGGCTGTATATATTGTCTTTGCAAGATGAAAATCTATTGGATAGAAGTGAGCTAATGGGGGCTGGGGAATCATCATTCTTTGATACTACTAACATTATATCTATAACTAGGTCTAGATCGATAGGATCTACGTCTAACCAGGATTTTAGTTTTGCTCTCAGGAAGACACAAGCTGTTCTTTCCTCAGAAAGCTTACACTTTCACCCAAAGTATTACCAGGGATAATTAAACTAAATGATGGATTACACCTTAATGGCAACCATATATCTGTCATGAAGGAACTCCCTTCAGACATCTTAGATATGTTGCATGCTTTTTAATACCCTCATTCTGTTCTCCTTTTTTAACAATTTATTACACACTTCACAGCACAACAATCTCATTATTGAGTCTAGTCATTATTGTGTAATTTGTGCAATTAATGGGGTAATACAATTAATGGGTAATTGTTGATTCACTAGTTTAATATAAAGCCCGGGTAATGTGTTTTTTTTTCTTTAGGAGTAGCAGGTTTTCTAATAGCTATCTTACAATGTGCTGGTTCTGATTATATGTGGATGTTGTTGGCAATGAGGCTTGGTAAGGAAGCCGACAAAAAATTATTTTATTTTTTTCCTCTGCTGCAGTCTTCAGAAGGTATTTGTTTCATTGTACATCACCAGTAACTATAACTGCTAATGTAATCTTCACTGTTTTAATAATATTTTTCAGGGAGGCAGTGTTGTCTAGAGGATAGAACACTGGACAGGGACTCAGATCTAGATTAATTTATCACCTCTGCCACTGGCCTACTGGGTGACCTTGAACAAGTCACATTGCCTCCTTGTGCCTCAGTTTCCTCATCTTTAAAATAGGGGCAATGACACTGACCTTTTTGTAAATCATTTTGACATCTGCAGATGAAAAGCACCATAGAAGAGCTAGGTGGTATTATTTTATATATCAATTAACCATTTTCTGCTAGACCTCCATTCCTCAATGATGTCTGCCATATTTCAGTGGAACTTGCATGATAACTCATGTCCTGGTCAACAATGGGTTAGCTAATTTTAAAACAGAGTGGACAGTCTATTCCAGTAAATAGGATGACTTTTATTATGTGTGTTGTGATGTTCTCCTTTTGAGTGTAAATTACCTTTGGCTAATCCAAACCTGAAGGGAACTAATAATGTCCTGTTATGGGATTTCATTCTTTCAAACTGAGGCACAATTACATTTCTGGTTATAGTCACCAACTTTATTTGGGACCTTCTGGTGTGAAAATGGCTGTTTCATGATGCATATTAATGTAAAATGCAGGAGAATGTCCATTCTCCTTAGACTGGCGTGATCTTTTTCTGCTACAGTCATTTTGTTTCTCTATTACTATGAAGTGCTGAACAATGTCACAAAAATATGCACGTTACAAAAGGGGTAAAAAGAGCCTTTTAAAATCTTTGCTCATTAGGAACATTTAAAAATTAATCTCTAAAAACTAGACAAATTATCCAAAAATTTAATCTACTTGCAGACATCAGCAGTCTTTGGACATCTAATTGGAAACTATGTATGTTCCATTACCGACAAATGTATCGTATGGAAATCATGCATCTCTGCTCATGTGATTCAAAGCCCTTTGAAATCAATGGGAGTCTTTTCATTGACTTTAATGGGCTTTGGATCAGATATACAGTAACTTGTGTGCTCCAAAGATTTCAAGGTTACATTTGAGAGACTCAGCCCCAAACAAATATAAGTCACGATAAAATTACACGTTTGATCTCTGAAGGAGAATTTGCAACCAGCCACTTACAGTTCTTTGCTCTAAGCAGGCTGATCCTAATATGATTATTGTTGAATCTGTGTGTACATATGGCATGCTGGCTTATAGCAAAGAAAATGTGACAGATCAACGTACCTGTACAATACTTCACTCTATGGATTGAGCTGTTAGTGCTGTTGTCTTAGAAATCAAAATTCAAAGTTCATCTCTCAGTACTGAATATACAGTACATTGTTGGCTGGTGACATGAACATGCGTATGCGTACAGCTTTAAAACAGAGCTGGTTAAGGAATGTTTGTCTCAAACATCTGTGAATGACTGGGATGGGAAATGAGCACTAAAAGCAAGGTTTTACTATGAAACTGTAAAAATGGCATCAGAGGCTTCCATGTTTGTTGCATCTCTATGCTTGATTTACAAATAACATGATAGAAAATATATATCTATCTGCCCCAAAAACTTTCCCAGGGACCTTAAAGTCAAGCTGAATCTTTCCTTCTCATACATCCTCACGAACCCTCTACAACTCTGTTATCTACAAATTAAACTTTCAGCTGTGCGGAATGTGTAGATTGTATTTATTATTACTTATATTTAGTGTACTGTACCTCCACATTTCTAGAAACTTGATGTCGTTAGCTTCAGGCAGTCATTGTGAGGCAGAGGTCAGTGAAGGATGTCAGAGGAGACATGCTGTGCTCTCACATGGAGACTTTACTTTCTGTTTTTATCTTGTTTTTGTCTATAACAATGAAGGGGTGGAAAGGAGTTTCCATAGGTGGATGGCTTTCTGGCTGAGTTCCTGCTGAACTGATTACTTGAATGCTGGGATTTCATTATATTTATTGCATTGTTCATGATTTATTATTTGTAAAGTGATAACATCCCTTCCATTAACTTATCTAGTTCCTTTTTGAACCCTGTTATAGTCTTGGCCTTCACAGCATCCTCTGGCAAAGAGTTCCACAGGTTGACTGTGGGACGATCACTTGATGTTGACAGGGGATGGAACACTTGATGATTACCTGTTCTGTTCATTCCCTCTGGCATTGACCACTGTTGGAAGACAGGATACTGGGCTAGATGGATCATTGGTCTGACCCAGTATGACTGTTCTTATGTTGTTAACATCTAGGAGCCCTAGTCATGGACCAGGACCCCATTGTGCTGGGTGCTGTACACACACAGAACAAAAAGAGGTCCCCAGCTGCAAAGAACTTACAATCTAAGTATAATTTCTTAGAACACTAGGGCCCTGGATATGTCTTTTTATTATTTTACATCTAAATAAATAATTCAGTCTAAGATAAGTCATCCAGGCTGCATTTGTTTGCTCTTTATGTATGGAGAAAAAAATAGAAGGTAGAACTATGCCTTTCTATTTTGAAAGTATGTTCTGTTTGTTACCCAGAAATCTCTCAGTGCCAAGAGGCAAGGAAGGTGACAAGAATACCCTGATCTTGGTATGTAGATTCTGCTTCACCAAAAAATGGTATGAGAGATCTTAAATGGAAAGCCAGGGTCTTACTGGTCATTAATACCGTTGTGAAATGTATGCACAGATACTGTGTAAGGAGTTATGTATGTATCCTGAGAATGTGTGTTAAAGCATTTATCAAGACAGGGTTGACAAACCTGTTTTCTGTCAAACAAAAGAGGTTTACTCACCTGTCTCTCTGTCAACATGTCAATTAAGCACCGTCAGCCAACACAGTGGCTGCACCATCTATGGCCTTGGCTACACTTGCAGCTGTACAGCGCTGTGAGGTAAAGCTGTCTTCATACAGCTGAGTAGGGAAAAGCGCTGCAGTCTGTCCACACTGCCAGCTGCCAGCCCAGTGGTGTGGCCACACTTGCCACATTTGCAGCTGTGTTGGGAGCGGTGCATTATGGGCAGCTATCCCAGCATTCATGTGGCTGCAACGTGCTTTTCAAAACGGGGGGGTGGGGTGGATTGTGACAGGGAGTGTGGGGGGAGAGAGAGCAAGTTCCGAACTCCCGGCCCCCTGCTCATTCATTTACTCACTCAAAGCAAGCTGCAAACTGTTTGCTTTTCTCTGTGGTACGAGCTTTGAAACCGGCACTTCCGCATTCCTGCAGCTGGTCACAACACTGGAGAGGATTGGCCACTTGACAAGATGATTAGTACAGTGCTGCAAGCGTTTACACTCACACCCATGAGTCGTAGCCACTCCGCTGCAGCTGTTATTCCTCTCGGAGATGTGGAGTACCTGCAGCGGTGTACCCAGGGAGATACAGCGCTGTAAGTGCCCTGCCAGTGTGGACGGGGAGTGAGTTACAGCGCTGGGGGAGGCTTTACAGTGCTGTAACTTGCAAGTGTAGCCAAGGCCTATGTGTGAAGTCAGCAGAGGGAGGTGAAATCAACAGGAAAAAAGCAGGACACAGGAAAAAAAGCAATGGGGCTATTTACTGTCTCTGCATACAGACAATGAACTTTGGGGATATAAGTAGAAGGCAAAAAGATACCCCCATATCCTGCCCCTAGGAAGTAAATGGACAGGGTCTTTAATGAAAATGGGCTCTCTGCCTACCTTGATGTAAGATGTTGCAAAAGACTTTGGGTGAGATCAAACATATTTAGACAGTGGCGGATTAATGATTTTGCCGTCCCTAGGCCCTGAAATAATTGCCACCCCTGGTCCCATATGAACTTGTTTTAGTTTTTTTACAAATTCGTTTGAACTAAAATGAATCAAATATCATTAAAATAATTGAACGTTTACAAGTTTTATTATAAATAAAATTACGAGTACAGCGGACCCTCGCTTGAACGCACGTCTGCATAGCCCTATTTCGCTTATAGCGTGGGACCGCGCATGGTTCCAAAACTGAGAACTGCTTAATTTCTTCCTTCCGGTCATATTAACAACATTTAGGATTCTCGCGAGTATATTTACTAAATGGCGTCACGCCGTCATTGGTGGTTTCAATATGCGCTATGACTGGTAGAATCGCGGTGTCACTGATGCTGCGATTACAAAAATGCTGCTATTATAAATTTGCCGCCCTAGGGCTAAGCCTTGTCGGCCTAGGCGATAATACGCCGCTGTATTTAGATAGGAGCGTAGCCTATTAAGTTTAGTCTCTAGAAAGCCTGTTTTGATTTTGTTTGTTATGTAACCATTTTGTTTATTCACTGTCTCTTGAATCTTTGAAAATAAACTTATTTTTGTTTACTCTATAAATATATCTCAGTGCTGTGTATTGGACAAGGTGCTGATCCTGAGTCAAATCATACAAGCTTGTGTATTCGCTGTTTCTTTTTGGGACAGCAGACCTGATATTTCTGTGAGTGTTCAGTGGAGAAGGGGCTGGACTTGGGGACTAAGGTATATTGATTGTTAACCCCATGGCAAAGTCAGGGCTGGCATATCCCAGAGGAGATTGTTTGGGTGGCTAACAGGCTGATGGTGACAGGGACCTGACACCAAGTTAAACACAAACAATCCATCCCCTCGTTGGAGGTGGCAGTAGGGGGTGGGTAACTCACAGTCTTGGATACCTCAAGAACCATCACACTGTTATACCTGTGCAACCCCATTATGGGCAAAGAGGTTGCACAGATATATCTAATTGTCTTGCATTGTGTTGCACAGTTATTACAGAGGGCATAATTTGGCTCTGAAATAGGAATTGAAGCAACACATTTATTGATGTGTCTGAGTATGAAAAAAAAGTCCAGTTTCCTTGCCCATATCTGTGTTGGCTTTGCAGTGTTAACAGGACTTAAATGGAGAGAGAAACTTCAGTCAGTCAAGTCAGCAGAGATGATGCTGAATATTCTCTGGGAACTGATCTTTGGAGTAAGAAGATGCCAATTTAGCTTAGTGCAATCAGTTTTCAGAGCAGAATAGCACTTTAACTTGAAAGCATATCTGATCCATCCTCTAATGATAATGTGGTAGGACAGCTCATGTGTGTAACAATCTTATTGAGCTGCTGTTCTAGCTCACTAGGCAGAGTGAATTAGCTTTCTGAGCAGTTTCTAAATGTGAATTGAGCTACTGGAAGCATGTAGTTTGTTGGTGAGTGAGTATTTGTAGAGGCTTACCAGTGGGGACTCGTGATTTTACACTAGTGTAACTCCATTGGCTATAATGGAGTTACTCCCAATTTACACCAGTGGAAGGCCTTGATCCAGGAAAACACTTAGGTATGTATTTAACATGAAGTATAGAAGTACACTCTTTGACTTCAATGGTCAACTAATCACATGTTTAAAGTTAGGCACAGACTTAAATGCTTTGTTCAGAATGCGGCCCCTGTGGCCAGAAGCTCTGTCTTGGAGCCTCCTTAAGAGGAGGCTGATTGCCTGAATTCTTAGTTGAAGGAAGGTGCATAATGTATTTTCATATGCAAGAGAATAAAGATGAGACAAGTGGAAGTAAAATTTGTGGCTCAAAATTAAGGCGCGAGTAAGGGTATGTCTATATCGCATGCAGAACTGAGATAATCCTGTCTTTAAGTGGTCAGTTGCATGGGTCATGGTTCTTAGGGGTTTATCAATTCACTTCCACATGTGGAAGGGACATATCAGTAATTATTGTATTAAGAAGCATTTTTAAGAATAATAATCACTACTTGTATATCCTATCATGATTTTCAGGACTACTACTGGCCTTGTAGATTTCAGACTGACAGGCATTCACCTTCTGACACTTTGAATGAATGCTCTTATCACTTCCCATAATATATTAGAAACAAGCTGGCAATATCAGTATTTATGTTTGTCTCATTTTATGTGCCTATCTGGGAACTATACACCAATAATATAAAATGTTCTACAAAAATGTTCTAGCTGCTTTAAAATTAAACAATACACTTTAATGCCCTTGTCTTCCAATGCAGCCTCTAAATCTGCACATCCAAATTTCTGAGTGGACCACTGCCATTTGTGTACATAAATGAAATAGACAGACATCTATGAAAGCCATGACCACTGTTTGCACCTGCAAATCTAAACTTTTCTGAGCTGTAGTATATTGTTTGAATACTTCACACCAACAAACTTCAATCCTTGGGATGCTTGTGAACTATTCTTTGTGAGTATACATTTGTGGTTCACTTGTGCATTATGGTTCCAATCTACTTCCAGTTCACATTAATGGAGGTCTTTTTTGACTTGGATGGGAGTTGGATCAAGTCCTATTAGAATTGTGTGATTGGTAACCAAATTTGCATAATATTGGTTTCTCCCTGCCTGGATGAACATATAGTATGTGGTATGAATATGTACTCTTGCAAAGCTCTCATATCTGTATCTGGACATGCATATTTCTGTGTGAACAAATGTATTAAAAATTAACAAGTATATGCTTAGGTAAACAAGCATATTAGTTTTCCCTCTTCCCCCCCCAAAAAAATTTGTGTGATCAAAACCTTGCCTGTCCAAAATTCAAATAAAGCCTTGCAAATGCTCTCAAATAAAATTCATTGGTATTATTTGCATGAATATTTCTGAATGCTTTTTTGCTGTAGCTAACAATCATCACCCTCACCGTGTTCAGTGTTCAAATAAAATTCTGTTAGCACATTTCCTCTTGAAGATCTTTCTGTTTCCCCATGAGAATCTTGACTCCCCAGTCTTCTCCCAATCCAGCCTGGGCTGGCACACACAGACAAGCCCTCTTCAGCTATGCCTTTTTGAAGGAGAAGAAGAAATATATACAAGCAGATTACATTAAAGTGCAATTCTACTCTGAGAAGCGGGTTTGTGGAGTTCCATGTCTATTGGGTCTGAATGACTTCCATATCAGATCTTCTACCACAGACTTCCTGTGGGACATTGGGCAAGTTACTTATAGTGGGATTTTCAAAAGTACCTAAGCAGATTAGGTGCCTAGTTCCTAGTGAAATCAATAGGACTTAGACACTTAACCCGCTTAGGAGCCTTTGAAAATCCCAATGTTAGTGTCTCTCTGTACTTCAGTTCTCTATCTGTGAAATGTGGTTAAGAACACTTCCCGGGCTCACATGGGTGGGGTAAGGACAAAGGCCTAAGCCCTGCTCCTCTCTGGGACTACCTTTGCCTAGGACCCACAGCTGTGAACCCGGTCCTGTAGTTGGGCAGCTAAGCCAATTTCTTTTTGGCAAGAAATGCTGGAGGAGGAATCAGTGGTACCTCCCTCATAACTTTAGCCCTATGGTTAGGATATTCACCCAGAATGTGCGGGTTTGATTTCCCCCTCTACCGCCTGGGAGAAGTGCCAGAGCATATCTACAAGATTGGGCCCCACACAGGGCCAAATTTACACCTTATGTGTGCTTACGCACAGCATCTTCAGCCCCCCCCCACCCTCCTACAGCTGACATTTGTATTTTCCATAAAAATGAAACTTTTAACCCATGTTTAACTTTTAGGCCCCCCTAGAAAGCCAGCACCCCTAGGCACTTGCCTACTGTGCCTAACTGGAAATCCGGCCCTGGCCCCGCAAGCAAGGTAGGCAGGGGAACACCAATCTTCCCTTGGCTTGAAGCTCTTGCTGGGGCTCAGGTATGAGATAGGTGTCTGGATGCCTAGAGTGAGGCATTGTGTACATGCCCAGATGCAGAAACCCAGGAACCTGGGAGACTTTTAGGGTGGAAATTTAGGCATCTACAGGGTTAGGTGGCAGACAAGCAGGAATTTTGAGACACTCAGTGGCACCTGAATTTCGCACTAGCAACAGCTAGTTTATTAGTAACATATTGAGAATGGACCAAACTTTTTGTGTGCTGAGATATGTTTATAGTGACAAACACATAAGACTAAAAAACTTGAGCTTTGTTTCTGATCCCATTCAAATAACCTGTGTCATGGTTACAAACATAGCTATCTTCTAACGCATGGTGGTCAGTCAAAATCCATTGCTTTCAGTGGCTGCTGTCACATTTATCATGATCTTCTACTTACATAGCTCTTTGACCTTGTCATAGTAGCGTAGTGGACTTCTTTTCAGATTAAATAAAGGTTAGCTCAAGCCACAAAATTCAGATCTGGATCAAAATTTTGAACACCTCAAATTTGGAGGTTTGGCTTGGAGTCTTTTAAAGCTAGAGGGTTTAACAGGTCAGCCTAAGTGAGTTGAAGCAAATTTGAGAATCTAGAGAGAGTGCAAGTTGGTATACTTCCAACTTCTTCTGTCCAGATCAACATGAAAGGAGCATATAAATTGATGTAAGGCTGCATAGAGTGATTTACATGGACTCACACCCACTTGCCAGCATGTAACTGACACATGCCATATCAGCTCTGCATTTAGCCCACTGAGTCAGTCTTAGGGAGTCTAAGCTAGAATGATTCATACACTGAGGAGCCAGAAGAGAGAAGCATAAAAAGCAAAATGACTAAAAGCAGGGAGCAAGAATATCAAATTAAAGTAGCTCCCATTCTACTTTAAATGCTTCTTTAATACACCTTCAAGCTCAGCATGCAAGTTACACTAGTTTAACACTGAGTAAGGCTGTCGGTCTGAGTGTAAGGGACTATAAATTAGTGTAACGGAGTCTAACATGTTATCTGAATTTAGTTAAGTGATTACAGATGTTTTTGTCAACCCTCCCCACCAAAGTACAGTGTTTGGTCCTAGAATTGTGGAATGGATCCCTGCCAACCTTTAACTTACCAAGTCAGCATGGGCGGCAGCTATAAGAGGCCAGGCCTCCCCAAACAGGATGTGGCGCACCACCCTTTGGAGGAGCACCGCTGCCAAAAGGGCACCTGAGCCAGGGCCCCACCCACACGCCACACCATGTTCCCGCTCCTGCTCCTCCTCTTCCCTTGCAGCACTGCCCATGCTACTCCTCTTCCCGCCCCTGCTCTGCCTTTTCCCCCGTGGCCCTGCCCTTGTCCCGCCTCTTCCATTCCCACTCTGCATCTTTCCCAGAGGCCCCCTCTGCCTGCTGCTCGCACCTCTCCGCCCCCTCCCCTGAGGTCCCCTCAACTGCCGGGGGCAGAGAAGTGTGAGCAGCAGGTGCGCAGGGGGGCTCTCACGGGGTGGTGGTGGAGAGGTGTGAGCGATGGAAGCCCTGGGGGGGAGGGGGTGGAGAGGTGCAGGCAGGGGTTCTTCAAGGAAGGGTCCCGAGAGGGAGCAGGCCTCAGGGTGGAGTAGGGGGTGAGGCCACAGTCTGGGCACTAGTGCACCCCCTATTTCTAGGGAGCTTCTGGCACTCGTGCCCAGTCTCCCAAAATGCAGGAGTCATGCGCCACCCATGTAAGCAAGTCTGAAGAGTTTAAGCCTTGCTTTTACAAATGTGTGTATTTGCAAATAGAAAGTGATATAAATAGGAGTGAATTGTTAGGAATATGTAGAGAGCAGAAGTAATTTTCTAAAACAAATGTAAAACTAGCTGAAGGATCTGTGACCAAATCTTCAGGTAAAGATCTGTTATCTAATTTAAGCATGTGCAGCTGTTGCCCTGTACGGGGAGACTTAGGCAAACCAGAGTGCCTGAAACCACTATGGCTTATTGTTAAAGGCAGCCTATTCAGCAAGCTGTAAATTGGCCATTCAGCAGTCTCAGCTTGACCAAGGCAGGAAGGGGGGAGTTTTGGGGTGCCACAGAAAGGTCAGCTTGACCTCGCATCCTTCCTGATAAGAATTATGTTGAAGTTGCTGATACATGCATTTTAAAAGAGCAGGATGTGCCTCAGGAATGTCTATTGGGGTCTCAAGGCTGCAAACTCTGGAAAAACCCACACCTCGTTAATCAATAATCAGAAGGAGCCTCTTGCTTGCCCATTGGAACTGTTTGCTTAACAAGTTTTCTTTAAGGGACATGTCATTCTATTTCTAATGTATAAATAAGGAGAAAAAGCTTGAGATAGTTGGACTCGTTTGGGGACTCTTTTTGGACTCGCCCTCTGGATACATCTTGCGGTCCCCACTGGCAGACAGAAGATTTGGCCACCGGAAGCCTGCCACTGTGTCACTCGAGAGCCACACTCAAATTTGGTAATTATGAAGGGTTGAGGGTGTTTTACTAATCTGTTGCGGACATGTGTAAGTGCTTGAGACTAAGTAAAGTGTAGCTTTAAGTGAAAGCACTCTTGTGTTGTCCTGTTTGTGCCAGCCATCTATCGGTTGGACGGCCGTGTCTCCCTTGATTTATTTCCTGACACCACCTCGCACAGAGTAAAAGTTACCAAGAGCTTTGGGTTGAAAGAACCCCGGGTAACAGTCCAGCATAAAAGAAAACTATTGAAAGTAATTCATAAATAGATCTAGTATGTGGAAGAGAATGAATGTATCATCATAGTGCCTTCAGCAGCCACAGATAAATACCCATTTCAGAGTATCTTTTGAATGCACAGAGAGAATGATTGATAGCATTGATTTTTCAACCAGTGTAGATTATGAAGATTGATAGAAATAAGCATGGGGAGGATTGTCCTCCATGTTGGAAACCATCTTAACTATACTACTGTAATTATGCAAATAATACTAAACAGTCTTTTGAATGCAGCTGCATTGTATCATTGTTCTTTAGACCCAAACTCATTTGCAAACCACCAAAACAGCCCAAGGCTAACCTTCAAAGAGTTCTCCCTCCCACTAACCCCTACCTCCTACTTTTCCTTTACTAGAGGAGTTGATTATCAGAGCTTGGAACACTAAGGGCTTGTCTACACTGGCAAGTAACAGCGCTGCAACTTTCTCCCTCAGGGGTGTGAAAAAACACCCCCCTGAGTGCAGCAAGTTGCAGCGCTGTAAAGCGCCAGTGTAAACAGTGCCCCAGCGCTGGGAGCTACGCCCCTCATTGAGGTGGGTTTTTTAGAGCACCGCGAGAGCTCTCTCCCAGCACTGCACCGCGACCACACAAGGCATGTTAAAGCGCTGCCGTGGCAGCGCTTTAGCATTGCCAATATAGACTAGCCCTAACTGGATAGGAAAGTTTGATTAACATTTAAATGAGTTATTGCAAGAAATATATGCAGCATAAAAAGAGCCAAACTGTGGCCTGGTCTACACTACGAGTTTAGGTTGAATTTAGCAGCATTAAATCGAATTAACCCTGCACCCGTCCACACAAAGCCATTTTTGTCGACATAAAGGGCTCTTAAAATCGATTTCTGTACTCCTCCCCGACAAGGGGAGTAGCGCTGAAATCGACATTGCCGGTTCGAATTAGGGTTAGTGTGGATTCAATTCGACAGTATTGGCCTCCGGGAGCTATCCCACAGTGCACCATTGTGACCGCTCTGGACAGCAATCTGAACTCGGATGCACTGACCAGGTAGAGAGGAAAAGCCCCGTGAACTTTTGAATTTCATTTCCTGTTTGTCCAGCGTGGAGAGCTGATCAGCACAGGTAACCATGCAGAGCTCATCAGCACAGGTGACCATGCAGTCCCAGAATCGAAAAAGAGCTCCAGCATGGACCGTACAGGAGGGACTGGATCTGATCGCTGTATGGGGAGATGAATCCGTGCTATCAGAACTCTGTTCCAAAAGATGGAATGCCAAAACATTTGAAAAAATCTCCAAGGCCATGATGGACAGACTATAGGCTGAGCAAGTGCAGAATGGTGGTTCACTCTACTTCCCTGTAAGCCAACCACCCTCCCCTCCCCTCCCCCCTTTGATCTCTGCTTGCAGAGGCAATAAAGTCAATGTTGTTTCAAATTCATGCATTCTTTATTACTTCATCACACAAATGGGGGGATAACTGCCAAGGTAGCGTGGGAGGGGTGGGGGAGGAGGGAAGCAATGAGTAGGGTTGTTGTATGGGCACCCCCTAGAATGGCATGCAGCTCATCATTTCTACAGAATGTCTGGGGCTCTGACACGGAGCAGCCGCTTGCATCTGTGGTTCTTTAGTAGGCTTGCCTGATATTCTAGGCAGCACTGAATCTCCATTAGACAAAACTTAAAGAAGAGAATGACCTGGGGAGTCATTCCCATTTTTGTCTAGGTGCCCCCGACCGACCTCATGGAGGCCAGCCAGGAGCACCCATGACAGCAGCAGACGGTACAGTATGACTGGAAACCGTCTTTGCAAACTTGCAAAAGCAAGGAGCTGCAGCTGTGTAGCACTGAGGTACTGCGTCTGTCAGCAGCATCCAGTAGACATACGGTGACAGTGAAAAAAGGCTGAATGGGCTCCATGCTTGCCGTGCTACAGCGTCTGTTCAGGCAATCCAGGGAAAAGGGCGCGAAATGATTGTCTGCCGTTGCTTTCACGGAGGGGGGGGGTTGACTGACGACATTTACCCATAGCCACCTGCGACAAATTTTTGGCCCCATCAGGCATTGGGAGCTCAACCCAGAATTCCAATGGGCAGCAGGGACTGCGGGAACTGTGGGATAGCTACCACAGTGCACTGCTCCGAATGTTGATGCTTGCCACGGTTCTATGGACGCACACCACCGCATTAATGTGCTTAGTGTGGACGGGTGCACTCGACTTTATACAATCTGTTCCCAAAAATTGACTTCTGTAAAATCGGAGTAATTTCGAAGTGTAGACATACCCTGTGTTTGTCAAAATGTTACCTGTTTGAACAGATAATATAAATAACATCTTACACAGTTGTACCTGTTGCTTTTGAAAGAAACGTGGTATAGTATGAAGTGAAGACAATACACAAAACACAGCTGATTTTATTGTCATATTCATGGAATGCTTGTAGCTGTAACTAATGTTCTTGTTCCATTAACATTATGTCTTAAGTGTTTCTTAACTGAAATAGTTTTGTTTGAAAGAGAAAGCAGTTTAGTTATTTATCAGAGGTAAATAGGACTCATGAAATTTAGTTGGGAGAGGGGAAAAAAAAGCACAGGCTTTAGTGGCAAGCTACAGGGTAATCCATATTCTGCTCTACTCGGCACTGGTGAGGTCTCAGCTGGAGTCCAGTGTCCAGTTCTGAGCACCACACTTTAGGAACGATGTGGACAAACTGGAGGGAGTCCAGAGGAGAGCGACAAAAATGATAAAAGTTTTAGGAAATCTGACTTATGAGGAAAGGTTAAAAAATTAGGGCATGTTTAGTCTTGAAAAAAGAAGACGGAGGGCTCTGATAATGGTCTTCAGATATGTTAAGGGCTGGGTTTTGAGCCTTTAGGGTTCAAACTTTCAAGCTTTTCTCCGCATCCATAATAATATCTTGCTTTTATATATTGCTTTTCATCAGTAGATCTTAAAGTGCTGTGCAAAGGACGTCAGTATCAATACCCCCATTTTACAGATGCGGAAATTGAGGCAGAGAGTGGTTAAGTAACTTGCCCAGGTCATCCAGCAGACCAGTAGCAGAGCTGGGAATATAATGCGGTGCTCTATCCACTAGGTCAGTGTAGCAATGCGAGACTCACCCCTGCGGCGCCTTCTGCTGGTTTCTCAGGGAATTAGCTTCCAGCCTCCGGAGCACCCTCTGTCAGCCGGTGTCTCGCTACCGCTGGGCCCCCATGTCCCTCCCGGACCCCGCTGCCCCTTTCCACTGGGGTGCTGCCCCCGGCAGTAACCCCAGTTTCTGGGTCTCCCCCTTCCAGGGGAACCCCCACCCCCTATCCCCACCTCACCTCAGTATATGGCTACTGCCCAGTCCCCATCTAGCCCCCATTCACTGGGGTAGACTGCAGTATATCAGCCATTCATCATTGGCAAGGAGGGTTTGGACCTGATGCCTCTGCCTATCCTTTGGCTGCCCCTTTGTAACCCCAGTACCTATTCGGCCTTATACAAGGCCTGCAGTCTGGGGGGTTTCCAGGCCGGAGCTTCCCAGTGCCTCTGGCCTTCCCACAGCCCTGCTCCACCTCATGTACTCAGGTACGCTCCCCAGCAGCCAGGCCCCTCCCTCTCAAAGGCAAGAGAGAGCGTGTCTGTCTGTGCATAGCCCACTGCCCTCTTATAAGGGCCAGCTGGGCCCTGATTGGGGCATGGCCACAGCTGAGGCTGCTTCCCTAATCAGCCTGGGCTGCTTGCCTCCAGCCACAGCCCTCTCCTGGGCTGTTTTAAGCCCTTTATGACAGGAGCGGGTGACCACCCCGCTACAGTAACAAACATATTTTAAATTAAAGTTGAGACTGACAGATTACAGTATGACTCCAGAAGCTGGAGCCAAATCACCAAATGTCAGAAGAGTTGGCAAAATCACAAGAGTTGGCAACACTGGGAATGTTGTCCCATTGTCGTCAGTGGGTTTACTCATATGCATAGGGGGCTCAATCCTGTTCTCACTGAAGTCAACAATGAAACTTTCTTTGACTTCAATTTGGTAAGATGGGAATTACACATTGGTAAGTGGATGTGAATAGCAGTGTGCACCAAAGTACTGCACTGTAACTCCCCCATGTGGATGCTTTGGGCACGAAATAAAAGGTTCCTAGTTCGTTCCTAGTTCACATTAATGCATTCTTCTTCAAACAGGATTATATTAATATGAATTAGGAGTCTTTGTACAGGTGAAGCCCTGCACCTAGGTGGAGGCTTGTTGACTTTTCTACTGTCTTTAGAGGGGCTCTGTGTGGACACAGGAGTCTGTCTGTGCAGAGCTTATTCTCAGGTTGGGACCTAAAATATTAAGGGCCTAGTTCTGCCCTCAGTTAGATTCTTTAGTTAATTATTAACAAAAACAGAACTTAGAAGCTATGTTCATGTTTATTTTAGAGATATGTTTATAGGACAATCACAGCCTCTAGCAACAGAGAGTCTAGAATGGTGAATCCGCTCTGAGCTCATGTCCTCTATCTAGTGGCATGATGTAATGCAACTGTCCAATTCATTAACCAAAAGGAAAGCATTTCAAGCACCCTGCTGTATAGTCTCATCTTTCAGGCAACCTCTTAATCTTTCGGACTAATAGATTACAACTCGCTTTGGTAATAAACACATCTTTTGACACAAAAGTCTTGCAGGTCACCTTTAAGATTCCACATAATTAAACTAAACATTAGAAATAAGGATAAAATATGAAGCAACATTTCCAGGGAGATTTTGGATGAATAGGGGAAAGAGGTTTAAGGGGTCTGTCTACATGGATCCAGGGCTGTTCTGGAAGCAGTGGGCACTGAATGCATAGGCCCTCCCATGGATCCCATGGGTTCTAGCAGCATGGGGTCTTATCCTTATTTTCTGCAGGGAAAGGAAACTCTGCCTTCCCAGTGGGATGTATGGCAAGGAGAGATGATATAGCAAGGGGTCCTCAGGGATTTGCTCCTCCCAGTGTCTATTCTACAGGCTTTGCTGTGGGAAGGGATGATCTTGGCTTCTGTGCTCTAAGATGCTGTATAGGTCACTCTGCAGCTTCTGGGTGACTGCAAATGCCATGGAATAAGTTCTGTCCTGATGGGAGAATTTACCGTGTTAAAAGTACCTTATGCAGAATTTGACCCAGCTGGCATGAGGAACCACTCAGGTACCTATGCCAGTGCAACACCTAACTGCTGATGTGCTAGTCTTTGATCTGAGGTCCTTATGGAAAGAGCTAGCACAGTTAGATGAAGCATCTATAGCTTATTATCAACCATATTATCAATCAGTCATATCTTTGGCACAGTCATCAACATATTGTGTGAGGGCTACCACTGGCTATCATTGATTTGTACCTGTTTACTAACCCTATTAGGGTCACTCTGTGTATTGGCAGCTGGTCTGCAGCTGAGTACAGTAACTCCTCACTTAAGGTTGTAGTTATGTTCCTGAAAAATGCAACTTTAAGTGAAACAATGTTAAACGAATCCAATTGTCCCATAAGATTTAATGTAAATGCGGGGGGTTAGGTTCCAAGGAAATTTTTTTGGGGCAGACAAAAGGCATTATATTGTATACTGTACAGTACTGTACTGCATTTGGGAAGTGCCCCTGGCTTACCCCACACAGGCATAGCCTGATGCAGGCAAGGACACTAGAAAGCACCTTTGCAGCAGCAACGGCAGCTTCCCCAGAGAACAGGCTCAGATTTTGCTGGGAATGCTCCAGGTCCACCTCTTCCCACCCCCACTCCACCTCCTCTCCAGAGCACACCACATCCTTTCCCCCCAAAGTCCTAAGCGCTGCCAAACAGCTGTTTAGCAGCGCTTAGGATTTTCTGGGAGGGAGGGGGAGGAGTGGAGACGTGGGGCTTCCCTGCTCCTGCTCCTCCCTCCCAGAAAATCCAAAGCGCGAACAGCTGTTTGGCGGTGGGGGAAGCGCTGGGAGGGAGGGGCAGGAGACAGAGAAGTGGAACTTGTGCAATGCTCCCTTGTAAAGTCGCTGCTCTTCCACAGAATCTTACAAGCAGGCAGCCAAACGACATTATAAGGGAACATTGCACAACTTTAAACAAGCATGTTCCCTAATTGAGCAGGGACGTAATTGAAACAACGTTAAGTGGGACAATGTTAAATGAGGAGTTACTGTACCACAGAATACTGATTATTCTTCCCTATGTATGTTGCCTGCCATATAGGTGGATTATCTGAGAGTCAATGCCATAGGTGTTTGTGCTCACTGTTTCAGTGTGGCACATATATTTTCAAGATGATACACATGGGAATTTGCCTTGTATTACTATGATCAGGACCACTGATTTATGCATCAGTTTAGTGGCTCTTGGATAGCCCTGTGTTCCTTTATAATTTTCCTATTGGATGAAAAGCATGGTCCACACCCAATTACCAAACGTAACCTATTTTAAAGATTTACTAAGAAATTGTTTAGTACAATATATCACCACCTTAATCAAGCATAAAGCATAAGTAAAACAGATAGAGCAGGATAGGATAGTGCTCCATTACCCAGTCCTAGGGCATAGGTAAGCTGTTTCTGTTTTTCTCAGGTCCATACCAGTTTGACTGTGTAGACTCTGTGTTGCTCTGTTTGAGGTCAGTAATTAACAGTTTTTTATACCCTTACATGCTCACATAACCTGTATATTGCGCACAAGCTGTCCTTGCTTTTACATGTATTATGTAACTGAACATTCATTGCCCTGGTCCACATTCAGTATATTTCATGCTATCTACATGCTACATTTCCAAAATCACACTCTACACTCTTTTCTTCTGACTGGTTTATATTTTCTTCGCATAGCCTAATAACACATCTCTCCACTCATATTGTTATCTACATGGCTCACATCTTTAGCCTAGGTGTTTTCCTGTTTTTCTTAGTTTTAACATTTCTTGTGGCGCCATTTTTATCCTTATCAGTTTTGGGCATTGTGTAATGATCCTTCCTGTTTTTTCACTGTAGACCGGGGTGAGTCTCCTTGAATCCCTCTAAAGAGGTTACACTTGGTTTGGCAGCTAAGTAAAGAAGATACTGATTTTCAAAAATTTTATTTCAAAGTGTCCTAACTGTAAAATGACTGCATCTTTTGGTATTTATGTCTTCACAAATTCTTTTAGGAATTTGGGGTCTTATGAAGTTTTTAGGCTTACGTTAGAGATTTGCAATTCTTTAAAGAAATAATCTGTATATTGTGTTTAGGGTGCTTTATAGAATGCTTTTGTACTGTAAAGTAAATGGACTGTCCACATAAGGGCACTAGTATCCTGAGAGGCCAGTGTTGTACAGCACAGGAATAATGAATTCAGTTAAAGTGCCTCCTTGTTGACACTTTGTGTTTGCGGAGTTCAATAGTGCACTTTTTTAGGTCTTAACTTTTCAAAGTTAATGGCTTTGGACTGCAGTGATTAGCACTGACCTTGGTGAGTAGTAAGGTTAAAATTACATAAAATGTTTTGGAACACAAACTTTGTCACAATCCTCATTATGTGAAATACCACTGTGTAAGTCAACCAAGGACACCTTGATTAGTCTGTAATGTCCTTCTATTAACAGTTTTTTCCGATGATAGATATTTATTAACACTAAGTATCTAATGAAGATTTATTCCTTCTAGAGTACTATCTACGTGCTCTTGTAATTTTGATTATATTGCAACTTTTGAACCAATGGTAAAAGACTAATGATTTAATCAGGGAAAGTGTGCAGAGACACAAAACTTTGCCAATTCTGAAAGCAGCATATCCTGTTTCATGCCTATCATGGTGCTTTAAATATAGATTCTGTGAGATGATTAGTTTATATATATCTATATATGTATATATCAAATCTATTTGGTGTGTGGGTCACGAGCTAGTAGATTGTACATTTTAAAATAGAGACAAAGTGTTGTTATGAGTAATGAAATCACTGACATTTATTGTTTGTCTCACTTTACTTCCTCATTTTATAACAGTCTGTTTCTGCCCCCTTTCATTTTAAAAGCTTGACATTGTGTTTTGGAAGGAAACTTAAAAGCATGTTTATTCCTAAGGGTATAATCTGATATTCCTGTGCAACCAAAATAAACTTTGATTTTAAGAGAAGTTTTGGGTGCACAAAGAATTCAGAATAGGGTAAGGCATTATATTTCCTTTCCGTCTATTATTATTCTGGGCAATGAATATGCTTACCATGAAGAATAACCAAGGTAACAAAAATATCACACTTCATATTTTTTCTCAAATGAAGTATTAGAGATGACATTTTCCAGAAGTTTACCTGAATGTTTTCATGCTCCTCAGTTCAGAGGGAATATGAAAATGGGATACCATCCATACTCACGTCATAGGTGGTCAACACTTTATTGGTCATCATATGAGATAGGTCCATCAATGGCTATTAGCCAAGATGTTCAGGGATGCAATCTCATGCTCTGGGAGTCCATAAGCCTCTGACTGCCAGATGCTGGGACCGGCGAACAGGGGATGGATGACTCGATAATTGCCCTGTTCTGTTCATTCCCTCTGAAGCACATAACATTGGCCACTGTCAGAAGACAGTATACTGGGGTAGATGGAACACTGGTCTGACCCAGTATGGCCACTCTTATGTTTCTTAATCACTGACCATGTATTAAATTGCATGAACCAAAAAGGAAGATCACTGCCTACTGACACACTATCCTCTAGGGATCAAAACGTAACATCTTGATTCTGGCTTTTTCTTGCTTCATCTCTGTAATGAAAGTTTGTGTATACCCTCTTGGGGTCTCTTTCTTTTTGGAGCCTCACTTCTCTGTGACCTTCCTGTATGTCTTTATCTGGCTCTGTGACAGTACAGACAATTCCTTCTGGGTAGCTATAAACTCTTAGGGAGTGTTGTACTACTATCAAACCTTTCCTGCTGTTACCCAAACTTGGATGTGTGGTGTACCTGTTTCCATGTCTACACAATAGTCCCCCCTTGCCCCCTGCCACAGAGATCAACTGACCCAGCTCTGTATATAGGAACTCATCAGTGTTGTTTTACCTTCTATGCTTACTATCAAGTTGCCACTGAAGGGATGGAGCTGCTGCAGCTGAACATCAGATAGGACCTCCAAGGCAGGCCACACCAATTTCATCAATACAGATGCCCTTCCTACTCCTATGTCCTCCCCAAAGCCAGCCTACATGGGGGAAAATATCTTGCTTCATTTTAAAATGAGTCAAACAGGTTCAGACACTTCCTAAAATAGAGGAGAAGCTGTGTATGTAGCTTATGTGTATGTACCGCCAAAATGAGAAGTATGCCACTTCTGCCTTTCATATTGTCATTCCTGGAAGTCATGTCATTCCCCCATGTAGTGCTTAGCACTGCTGTGTTAAGGCAGGAATGACCTCACAGAAGGAGTCTTGAAAAGACAGTTTTACAATGAAATGTATATCAAGATCCTACATGGAAAAGATGGCTACCCCTACCAGTCTGGAACACGTATGCCTGAATAAGACATTTGGAGGATATGTATGAGCATCCAGATGACTCGGATGTCTGTATTTTGGGTCCATTTCTATCTTATCTTTGGTATATCCACTGACTGGTTTCAACCTTTAAAAGCTGCCATTTCATAATCACCTTTCCTGAAATTTGAATGGCCTAAAATAGATTCATGTCAAATTTTAGATGCAAAGAAAGAAAATTAATACATTATTTATCAGATGGGCCCTGCCTGTAATAGCTCAGTAAGATTAGAGCTCTATTAGGAAAGGATGCCTTGTCTACTGGGCCACTCCAATTCCCAATCCCTAATCATTTTCTGCACTTTCATATGTTTTGTTCCACCTTGCTGCAGCTCCTGAAACTGCTAAATAAAAGAGATGCTGAGAAATAGCCTTAGCTACTCCAAATTCAGAGACAGTATTTTCCTAGCTCTACTGCATTAAATATTTATACCTAATAGAGAAAATATTGAAAAATATTCAGAGAAAGTTTCAGTTGCTGATATCTCTAGGGAACCTATAATGTAGTAATGAGTCACTTATTTAATAATAAAGGGGGATTGCCAGAGCGATCTTATTTCCAAACAAACTCATCTACATGCATTTAATCCCCAGTTCGAGTAAAATAACAGTGGCAACAACACAGCCGTTGTAAACGACGTCTTCAATGACTTGAAAAACAGATTAAAGCTGAAAATGGAATGTTGGTTAATCCCCCTTGTCCAGCTGTAGCTCCTAAACACCCCTACTGGAGTTCGATGAACACAGGGGCCTGAATGTCACTGCGGAGGATCATGAGCAGTATTCACTTTTTTGTTGTATAAGCAACAACCACCACTGAGATGTTAACTGCTGGGATGGTCTCCTATAATGGTTTTCATAAGAAATAATAAACTTTGGGCTCTTCATATGGCTCAGAACTATGATAGACTCTCTCTGCAATCTACAAGGATTTATCATAATATTGCAAGTCCTGTTTTCATCCTAGGTGTAATATCCCCAACCACGGAAACTCTGCTCCAAAGTTCTCCATCACCTCCTAAAATTTCCTTTTCTCCTTTTCTCTCCCCTTGCTTTCTACTTCATCACAACAAATTAGTGTACTGTGTACTTGTGTATGTGCTGGAGCAGTGGGGACACAGCCCAGGTAGAGTTAGATAGACTTCCTTTGCCTTGTGTTGAATCAGGACCTCACTGTTTTGCTTCTCTGACTGCAATAATACTCTTCTGTTGCTCTTATTCTGCTCCTAGGACCTCAAGAGGAAACCTCAGCGGTAACATAGCAAAACTAGAAATAAGACCAATGTTCCCTAAACTTTAGTAAAACTGCATAGAAAAACATGCTTGATGGATAGGCTTGAGGAGGCAGCTGTTTGTGGCATTGAACTGAACCCCATTCTGCTTTAAGATCTCGAATACACCAATGACATTGTCTTGCTAACTCAATTTGGTGAATTGCTGCAAAGGATGGATGTGCAAAGGATCTGGTCAGGCAAGAAGCACCACATGTTGGTCTGGTTATTAATCTGAATAAAACTAAATCCTTGGCCACAACAGTCAAGCAGTCTCCAGCTCCGGATGACCTCCAGCTCAGTATTAACCTGTTTGGATGGGATGTCGAGCAAGTGGCAACTGTAAAATACTTGGGCATTGTCATAGACAGCAGTGGAGGATGTTCAGAAGATGTGAACATTTATATAACAGCAACTGCTGCCATGTTTCTGGCCCTTCAGTGAATTCTGTGGGGACGTTGTGACATCAAGCTTTCTGTGAAGCTACAGATCTACAGAACCACAACTAATCAAACTCTATTGTAGAGAGTTCAACATGGGCACTGAGGAAGTCTGAAGAACACCAGACTGACGTTTTGAGTCTCATTCTCTTAATCAGAGGCTTCATATCAAGTAGCAGGACAAGATTAGAAATATTTGAAGCTGATTCCAGCAACCGCCTCCATCAGCACTGGATCAGCTTTGGCGGCTTTCTTTGTCTAGACCTGTTATTAGAATGGAAGACCAACTAATTCTGAAGCATGAGTGCCAAAAAGCTTTGGTTGTGTGATAAGATTACCAGTGATAGACATAAATTGCATACCCAGCCAGACCACCTTAAGGACCTAGCTGGAGATTTATCTGAGTGGCACCAGATATGCCAGGAAGTCATTACTCTTTGGGATTTCCCATGATGATGGTAGAATGGTGTGTGTATGAGTAACACTTTGGTTATATCTTCACTGCAAAACTTGGGTGTGTTCTCGCTGTAAAATGGAGACAAGCACTGGTAGTTTTTTACCTCATTGTAGGTAGTCACAGTGAACCCTATGTCCCACACCCAGGGTTGACCTTGACTTACTGGATCAAGACAGTGCCATGTCTCCACTAGTATTTTATATTGAGAACATTTATTTTTGCAGCAACAACATAGACTAAGATACTTGGGTTCTCCCTTCCGAAGAAAATGCTTTTCCAGCAGCTGAAAGGCTTTAAGCAAAATTGCTACCACAAATTCTCTACATTGTACTATATTTTTCCACATGACGACAGGAGATGGATAACTTGATGATTGCTAGTTCTGATCATTCCCTCTGAAGCACCTGGCATTGGCCACTGTTGGAAGACAGGATACTGGGCTAGATGGACCATTGGTCTGACCCAGTATGGATGTTCTTACGTTTTTTGCTACTGCTGCCAATCCTCTGTATTTTAATAATAATTTCAATGTAAGTTTTCTACTTGATGGAGTTTTAGATTTTGTTCATAAAAGCAAATTTAAAGCCTCACTGGCATAGGCCAACTCCAGTTAAATGATGTTGGAGAGAGGAAAAATATTTTTGATTGTGATGGTTCATAAATGTTGTATAGTTAATGAATTCTGCAGCGTAGAAGTGCCCCCATATGTGATGTTTCCTGCAGTGGCTGGAGCAGAATCCTGAGGACATCTCAGGTGCAGTGTGGAGGGATAATTTATTAGATGCTTTCAGGTCTGAGTTTTATAGGCTACAGCAAAGGAGGGATGCACCAAAATACGCCTCAGAGTATAATCACAAAGAAAGATTTTGCTATTCAGATTGCCAGGTAATGCTGCTTGCTCTGGTAGGGAAACATCCCTTTGATGTTTAGTTTCATTTCGAATAAGAAAACTTAATGGAGTGAAATTTACATTCATTTGTATATATAAATGACACTGTATCTGTAAAACTTCCCTTCCATCTCACAAATCATATTTTAATGCAAGCTCAAACTACCATAAGTGCTGTGGCTTGCAAATAATCTTGGCTTCCATGTCTTTGAAGAGCTTTTAGCTCTGGACTGAATACATACATTGCTGTAGCTTCACTAAGATCAAAATTCTAAGCACTGTTTTTGCACCAGAACAGATTAATTTGAAAGCCATACTACCTGATTCCATTTATGAATACTTGCATTTATAAAGATAATTGGAGTGGGAGCTGTAGCAACTGCTATAGTTAAAGTGGCATCATGGTTTTTATTCTAACCATCTGTTTTTCAGTTTCTCATTACTTTCCAAAATGTTCATTTTCCAAGCTGAAATTTCCCAAACTTGGTCTCTGCTTGAAGGTGAAATATTTTCAAAAGTTTCTACCATTTTTGAGAATGAGGAGCGTGGGAAAAAATTACTTTCCTTAAAAATAAATCTTGACTTTTTTGTCTCCCTCTCTCCCCCCAAAAAGGGTAAAAATTTCAAAAGTTCCTAAATCACTTAACACACTAAGCCACACAGTTTCAATGAGACTTAAGTTCCTAGTTGACTTAGGGAGTTTTGAAAATAGGCATAGGCTTCTAAGTCACTTAAGTCCAGCCAATAGGAATTAGGTGCCTAAATACTTTTGAAGACCTAAGCCTTAGTCATTTCTGAAAATTTTACCTGAGATGAGTGTAGGCAGAAAACTTACATTTTCTGTATGAGAAGAAACACCTGTGAATGTTCAAGTGAAAATTAGCAGCAAGGCAAAAGCAATCTGGGATGGAGATGCATTTTCTATTGCATAGGTCCTAGGGAGATTACTACAGCTGTCTTGCTGAACTAGCTGTGACATACTATATCTTGGGGAAGCATCTTGTAACCCCATATTCCTCATTTTCATATAATTGTGATCTTACATATAAAGCATGCCTTGAAAGGTATCAGGGGAAAGGTTATGATCTGCTGAAAGTCATTTCTCTATCCATCTACGTATATCATTAATGCATATGAAGTTATGAGAATTGTGTTGTGTGGTTGTCACTAAAACATTCTGCAAGTTGGGGAATCAGCCAGATATTAGCTCCCCAGAGGCAACAGCAAGGAAAGTAAGCAACACCCGGACGGGGTTTCAAACAACCCATCAACTACCATTGTCCAGTAAAGGAGCTACAATTCAATGACTCACCTGCATGAGGCCACATCAGGGAAATTGCTCAACCTTGCCTGGAGACTCAGCAATGCCCCCAGACATGCCTGGACCTCTGCTCCTCAAGCACATGGGACTGAGGTTATAAAACAGAACACAGTGGCCATATGCAAGGCCTTTCTCCTTAACTCACCTATGCTGCAAGCAACAAGGACACTCCAAAGACTCCAACTGAGGGGACTAGCCCGGATTTCAAGGGTGAAATCTGTGTACTATGAACTGCAGTATCCAGTGGGATGAGAAAAACTACTTAGTCTAGTTGTTGCCCAGTCTAATAGGGTTGAGAGTTTAGACTGCGTGCTTATATTTTATTTCTTTTGGTAACTAACTCTGATTTTTGCCTATCAGGTAATATCACTTAAAATCTATCTTTTGTAGTCAATAAATTTGTTTTACTGTTTATCTTTATCAGTGTGTTTGTATGAAATGTGTGGCAAATCTGCTCAGGTTTTGCAAAGGCTGGTGTATGTCCACTTTCCATTGATGAAGTGGTGAGCCAATTAATACATTTGCACTGCCCATCTTGAGCAGTGTAAAATGGTATATTCCTGAGGTACAGTGCTGGGAGCTAGGGGGATTTGGCCGGTGCCTTTCTCTGTGTGATTCATGAGTGGCTCTGGGAGCATTCATGCAATCTAGCTGGGTGTGTGGGGCTCCACATGCTGTTGTGCTGAGTGATAACAGCACCTGGAGGGGTTTTCTGCTGGTACCTAGCAAGGCATTGTGAGAGACAGCCCAGGATGGAGAGAGTTCAGGGGGCACAGCAGTCCCACAATCCCAGGTTGCACCCTGGGGATCCCATCATGCTCGCTTTTACAGAATTGTTGTGCAGCAGACACTCCACAGTCTCTCCCACCTACCCCACACATTTGCCCAAGGCCCATTCATGCTACAAAAAGCTGATCTCAGAATTTGAACCTTGCTGATTAAATGCTAATCACCCTCCTCTGACTAGAGTTGGGCAAATAACTGATTTTTTTTTTTTTGGTTGTCTGGAAGTTCTGAAAAATAGAAAAAAAATCATTTAGGTTGAATTGAATCTGAAAATTGTGAGGAATTTTGGCCAATTGGAAGAATCAGTTTTGGATTGAAGGACTGTTTTGTTTGGGGCAGTTTTAAAGTGCCACACTCACAAAGCAGCTTGAAAAGGTGGTTGAGTAGTAACTACCTTATAATGTTTAGCCCAGTGGCTAAAATACTCAGCTGAGATGGGAGATTTAGGTTCAATTCCCTCCTCTGCATGATGCAGCAGAAAGACTTGCTTCACCAACATGTGAGGTGAACCTTTGAACTACCAGGCTATGGAATCCTTCTCAGTTCCTGGCCCGATGTCTATTCTTTTTCATTCGGTCAGGAAACAAGCATGAGAAGGACTCTATAGCTTGGTGGTTAAGATATCCGCTTTGGCGGTAGGAGAGCCTAGTTGAAATTCTTGCTCCGATGACTATTTAATCAACTATACAAAGTGGAACAACTTCAACTGGAGAGCTTGAACAAGGCATAACTATAGGCCAGTGGTTATGCCACTGTCCTGAGAGGGGAAACCTGAATTCAACTCCCCTTTTCATATCACACAGAGGGAGGAAATTGAACCCAGGTATCCCACATCCCCGGTTAGTTGCCTAACCAGCTGGCTAAAGCTTATAAGGGAGGCCTCCACCTTTAACTGTTTTGTGAATGACATCTAAGTCCCCAAAACCTTTTTTGGCCTAAACTGTTAGGTAAATTTATGTCAAATTTATGAATAGTTTAGGATCGACCAAAATTACATTTTTCAGCAAATAAACTATTCCTCTGAAAAATTTTGCCTAGCTCTATCTCAGAGTCCCTGCCATTAAACTAGTTTACTGGAATACTTGAGGAAAGCAAACAGAAAAAAAAAAAAAAGATGTGAACACTGTTAAAGTGAATTTGTTTCAAAATGTCATTGCATTTTTTGTAGTATTCACCCAGTTCTAGCGGGGCAGCTTGCACTGAAGTTGCCTGGTGCATGCCCTTGTTTCTTGGACAAATAGAGGACTTCTGTCTCCATGGCTGCTAGCATAGCATCTTTCACAAAAACTAAATTCATGTATGAAAACAGTAAATGTAGTCACTGGGATTTATTCACATCTCAATATGTAGGCATTACAGGAGTAATTCCTATTATCAGTAAGGGGAAAATACTGGGTCTGTTGGCGCTTTAAGCCCAGAGGAGGAAGAATTGGGGGCCAGGCTAGCCCATTCCAAGAGTCCTGTCAGATAGAGACCTAGGAAAGGACAGAGGCAGCTGCTGAGAGCAAGTGGTCCTAGGGTAATGCTCTGTGGACAGGAAAACCCACAGGGAGTTACTGTTCAGATTAGCAGCCAGAGAGCCTTGTAGTGTAGGGTGGGGCCAGACTCTCCTCTCTCTCTCTCTGCCAATCAGGGCAAATTCTGGGGAGGAGGGCAGTATATAAGCAGCTTTTCCCTCTTATAATAGGGAGTGATGTCAGTAGGAGAGGAGTGCTTTGTTTGCTTAACTAGTAAGTGTGCAAGCTGTTTGTACTCTGCCTTCAGGCTATGAGAACTGTTAGAGGAACATCCCGTTGTTCCCCTCTCCAAACCTTTCACCCTTTCTGCCAGCAGCGATGCCTGGAGAGGCGGGGCGTCTTGTGAAGATTTAATTCCAGTTTTGTTGATTTCTCAGGCTAGGTCTACACTACAACGGGGGTCCAACCTAAGATACGCAACTTCAGCTACATGAATACCGTAGCTGAAGTTGCGTATTTTAGGTCGGCTTACCTGGCGGTGAGGATGGGGGAAAGTCGACCGCTGCTGCGCTGCCGCCGACTCCGCTGCCGCCTCTTGCCGCGGTGGATTTCCGGAGTCGACGGCAGAGCGATCAGGGATCGATTTTATCGCGTCTTCACTAGACGCGATAAGTCGATCCCAGAAAACCGATTGCCTGCCGCCGGACCCTCCAGTAAGTGTAGACAAGCCCTCAGACTTTGTTGCCTGTCCTGGGTGGAGGTAATTTAAACAACCTTTTGGGTGTGGCTGGCCCAGGATTGCAGCCCACCACAAGATCCTATGTACATAAAATCCCTGGAATAAGGAGAGAATAGACCTCTACACACTTTTAAAATTACTCTTACTTTACAAACTTTATACAGTGATTATTTTATAGCATGTTACAGTTATCCTGATGGGATTATAAGCCACAAATGTACTAGGCCCAGATCCAACAATGACTGAAACATGTAGGTAACTTCAGGTATGTGAGTAGTTCCTGTGAGACTACTCATATGCTTAAAATATCATATGTGCTTCAGTGCTTTGCTGGATTGGGGTTTTAAAGAAGGTTCTTTACTAAAGATGGGCTTGGAGAAAGTTAGTGAACCCCCCTGGATATGCATTAGAACTCTGAAGCTCTGGTACATCACTAACAGTTACTTAGTACCCACTGATTGTCTGTCTTTGAAGTTTTTGTAGTTTGATTTTTCTCCATTTGGTGTGTATTTTGTAGGCATAACACTGAAGAATAATTTGTACTGTCTGTCATCATACTTTAAACATCCACCTCTTTACGAAGTATAATAGCCAGCCAAGGCAAAATGTTACAAACCAGACACGAGGTTATCTGAAGTTTCATTCTGTGTCTGAAAGGAAAAGAAGAAACGCTAATGCACTACACAAGGTTACAGCTAATTTGCCATCAACTGGGGGGTTTTTTTAGGACTAAAAGGATGACTGGCATGTTGCTTATTTAGCTATGAAAAGACTCTGATCTTTGTTCTCCATTTATTGCATCATCCAGCTGTTTCATGTTGGCTTTTTGCATTTTGAAAGGTTACAGCAGAAATAAAATGACAGAATCTTCTTACAGGAACCCCGGGCAAAGAATTTATGAGTTAAAAGCATATATTGGTGCTGTGCTATTAAAAGAAAAAGTACAAAGCGCTACTGACAACATTATGAAAATGAGAGAAGCACATTTTTCTTAAATCAATGGCTTACATATATTTTCCATTTGGAGCAAAACTGTTGTAATATAAAAAATAAAATACAAACAATTTGGGGGGAAGTAGTTGTAGGAGGGTATAAATCTTAGTTTTGGTAAGAGGTTAGAGTACATAGTCTCTCTGTCTCTTGTGTATGCATAAAGGTGCTGGAAAATGCCTTCCCCTTCTAAGGCAGCGAGAACTCTACTTTCAACATCCTGCCTGCTTTGAGTGGGATTCTGAATGGTCCATGCATTTCTTTATTTGGGACTTCTGTGTTTCCCTATCAAATCAATTGATTTTTTTTTTTGTTCACAGCAGCCATGGTGGTTATATTCTCCATGTAAAGCCAGGAGGGCAGGCAGTCTACTCCAAAATAGCACTTTCAATTTACACAAGCTGCTCTTGAAGTGAGGAAAGGATCCACGTTGAAGCCTCCAGACAAAGGGCTATTGACAGCACTACCCAACAACCCAAAGAGTGAAGGTCCCAATGGTTGCTAAATCTGGGCCTCCTACTGACAGTAAGTACTTTATGCTGTCTACCAGTCCATTGCTTGATATGTCTAGTTCCATTAAGTTCTTTGTGTATGTGGTTAAATGAAACGTCTTTCTTCCAGAACATTCCTCTGTCACTTTATGATGTTATAGTTCAGTGCATGACATAATGTTCTCAAGAATATTTTGTTCCTATCATTTCACTTACAATGGACCTAAATGGGGAAACATTCTGCCCAGTTAAAATCAATGAAAATATTCCCATCGACTCCAGTAGGGCCAGGATTTCACCCATGGTTTAGGATTCCAGCACATGCATCTAAATAATGGGGACAAAATGTTCCCCAGGAGCTGAAATGCTAGAAGATATGGCCAATAAAAGGTTGTCTATTTCAGGAAGAGATCATCAATGTTAGAGGTTGTGCATGCGAAACAAATAAAAACAGGTCTACCTTTAAATGTGAAGCTGTCAAATGTCAAATGTGAATAATGCTGTTTAAAGACCAAAATCAATAATGAGAGCCATAAAAAATGGTGGAATCAAAGTTGGGGGGAAATCAAACCCTGGGATGGGCAGGATTCCAAAACACAGGATTGGCTATCATGATGTCAAGGGGTATTGTTTCTGTTCCTTGCTTGGAGTAGAATAACTCTTAGAATCAGATTCCAAGCAGGGATATTTGTATTTGAGTTCAAGATTTGCTTTCTGTGAATTTTCTTTATTACTTATGTACAACAAGATGTTTCCAGTAACATTCCTGCCATTAAACTTGTTCACTAGAATATTTCCATAAAGTGAAAGCACGGGAGCATAAAAACAGCCATCATGGACACATTTTATTCATGCACATATTAATTTTGTGAAGAATTCATGCAGCTCTACCTTACATCTTTCAAGGTACTAATAAAAATATGCAATAGGCACATTTTTCTAAACTCAGTGAGAATTCTACAAACCCTATATAACCTCTCATAAATCAAGGCCAGATCCTCAACACTGTAGCTCAATTGACTTCAAGCAAGCAACCCTGATTTGCAGTAGCTGAGGATCTAGCCGAGGGTCCACTATCTGTTTTTATCAGCTTCCTTCCATTAGGGCAAAGTATATGGAGGTACATATTATTTCATAGGATTTTTGTATAAGTCTTTGTACAATATGCTAATGTCTAAATAGTTGATATTGCCACTCGTATTACTTAAACGAATCCCTGATGAGCACAAGCAAAATATTGACACCATGTTTTTACTACAGAGCTCAAATTTGTGATGCACAAATGGCTAAGGCCCAGATTTTCAAAGGTTGCAGTACTCAGTGTTCCAATGCCTGTGTCAGTCGATGGGATTTAGATTTCCAAGTGCCTAAATCCCTTCTGAAAATGAGTCTTAGGCTCTTAAACCAGTTTAGTGTTGGAACACTGACATACCTAAATACCTTTAAAAATCTGGATCTAAGGTTCCACTGCACCCATGAGATGCATCTAATCCATAACAACAAGGTTTTTGTTTTGTTTTTTGTTTTGGTGTACGTGTTTTGGGAGAGAGACTGTCATAACTATAAAGGGAAGGGTGGCAGCTCTCCTGTGTACAGTGCTATGGAATCCCTCCTGGCCAGAGACTCCAAATCCTTTTACCTGTAAAGGGTTAAGAAGCTCGGGTAACCTGGCTAACACCTGACCCGAAGGACCAATAAGGGGACAAGATACTTTCAAATCTTGGGGGGGGGAAAGGCTTTTGTGTGTGCTCTTTGTTTTAAGGGGTTGTTCGCTCTTGGGACTGAGAGGGACCAGACATCAATCCAGGTTCTCCCCATCTTTCTAAACAAGTCTCTCCTATTTCAAACTTGTAAGTAAAAAGACAGGCAAGGAGTCTTAGATTTACTTTGTTTTCTCAACTTGTAAATGTACCTTTTACCAGAGTGTTTATCTTTGTTTTGCTGTACTTTGAACCTAAGACAGAGGGGGGTCCTCTGAGCTCTTTAAGTTTGATTACCCTGTAAAGTATTTTCCATACTGATTTTACAGAGATGATTTTTACCTTTTTCTTTAATTAAAAGCCTTCTTTTTTAAGAACCAGATTGATTTCTCCTTGTTTTAAGATCCAAGGGGGTTTGGATCTGTATTCACCAGGAGTTGGTGAAAGGAGGGTGGGAGGAAGGAGGGGGGATGGTTAATTTCTCCTTGTTTTAAGATCCAAGGGGGTTTGGATCTGTGTTCACCAGGGAATTGGTGAAAGGTTTCTCAAGGCTTCCCAGGGAGGGAATTCTTGTGATGGTGGCAGCGGACCAAAGCTAAGCTGGTAGATAAGCTTAGAAGTTTTCATGCAGGCCCCTACATTTGTACCCTAAGGTTCAAAGTGGGGATACAGCCTTGACAGAGACTTCCAATGTCAAATTCACAATTTATTGGGTATGCTCTGTGATAGCAAGGGCAGAGCTGTTATCTCACAGCTGAACTTATTTATCCCAATAGTTCTCAAACAGTAGTTTGTGGACAAGTGGTGTTCTGTGAAGCACTGCCAGCTGGTCTGCTCCTCTCTCTCAGTGATGAAGCATGTGTCAGGTTACAAACACTATCACTCCTGCTAGTTGTAGCTATCTCCAGGACCCCTTTAGGGCTTCCAGAGGCTTTTTTGACCAGCTAAAAGGGGCTTAGGGGTGTGTATGTGGGGAAGGTGACATTAAAATGAGAAGCATATGTCTTGGAGGGGAGTATGCATGGTATTATCAGTGTCTCTAGGGCAGCAGCTCTCAACCTTCCCAGACTACTGTACCCCTTTCAGGAGTCTGATTTGTCTTGTGTACCCCCAAGTTTCATCTCACTTAAAAACTGCTTGCTTACAAAATCAGACATAAAAATACAAAAGGGCCACAGCACACTATTAATGAAAAATTGCTTATTTTCTTATTTTTACTATATAATTATAAAAAAATCAATTGGAATATAAATATTGTACTTATATTTCAGTGTATAGACTATAGAGTGGTATAAACACGTCATTGTCTGTATGAAATTTTAGTTTGTACTAACTTCGCTAGTGCTTTTAAAGTAGCCTGTTGTAAAATTAGGCAAATATCTCGATGAGTTGATGTACCCCCTGGAAGACCTCTGCCTACCCCCATGGGTACACATACCCCGGGTTGAGAACCACTGCCCTAGGGCATGGAAATGAGAGAGTTGAACATGCCTGAGTCTGGCTTAGCGAGAGGGGCAAGAGATGTGGTGGGCTGATGCACACAAAGAGAGCTGGTGATCCCTGGATTCAGAATCTACAGGAAAGAGAGGCTAGCTCACGGGGAGTTGTACTACACATGATTTAACAGGAGTCTCCTGGAGCTAGCGTATTGGTTGCAGGCTGTTTATGTGTTAGAGGCAGAAAGCCAGAGAAGCAGTTGTGAGCGTGACCCAGAGAGGAAGCAGAGAAAAAGAGCTTCTTGGGCACAGAACTCGTTGTAGTGGCAATCTTGATGATTTCTGAGCAATAATTGCCTGCTAGTGTTGTTTCCCTGAACACAATAGAAAAAAGGACTTTGTGTACATTTTTGTAAACAAACAAGGTTACGCTCAGAATATACCTAATTCATATAACTGATTTCTCATCCTAATGGAAACAAATCTGTAAGGCCCTGAATGTAGCTAACAATTCAAACCAGAGGGGCAAGAGTTGCATTCAGAGTAGGGTGACCAGATGTCCTGATTTTATAGGGACAGTCCCGATATTTGGGGCTTTGTCTTATATAGGTGCCTATTACTCCCTATCCCCTCTCCTGATTTTTCACACTTCCTGTCCGGTCACCCTAATTCAGAGGGACAGCTCCATATCTGGGGTGGTTAATCAATGAGGTTCTGGATGGGCTGGGTGGAACTTCTGAGCTGCTCTTTGCAAGGTGAACCTTCCCAGTCATGTCTAGGAGGATCAAGTGAGAAAGTAAGATTACTCGTGAAATCTTATGCTGAGCTGTAGAATATTAAGCTCCTCTGGTTTTTATTTTCATGGCTATAAGTTGAACTCATATCTAGATGTCTCCAAATCTCTGATTTTATTAAAGTGACACTTTCATTTCCCTTACTCACAAGAAGCTGATGTCCCCATTTAAAAGTCTAATCCTCATGCACTATAGCGTTCAGGATGGTTGCTTAGATTCAGTTTATTAGCTATGGGATTCTCTGATGCCAAAAGCCAATCACTTTGGAAAGTCTAGTTAAGGTCTGATAAATGGTGCAGTGCTCCCCTCTTTGAAGACTCAGACCTGTGTCCTCCTGCGTGTGCATTTGCCTCATAAACTGGACAATGCCAGTATCTAATGGAACAGATTTCACTTTTGACTTATACATATTCAAATATGGTTTATATTAAGTGACTGAATTTGTGTCTCAGTATTGTTCCTAGTGATAGTTATTCCCCTCATAAATCTACAAAACAATCTGAGACAACACAACTCAATTTTAATCTACACTTGGGAAGGCATGCTACTTGATTTGCAGAAACTGCAGGTCTGGTGGATATGCATTAAAGGAACTCTGAAGAATAGGTTGCATTGCATTTCCCTTCATTTTGGTTGGGTCTAGCAGATGTGCAGAGAGCAAACAGGAAATCCCAATGTTGCGCTCACTTGAGGAAAATAACATACCGGTATATTGTAAGAAATATTAGTCTACTTGCTATCAAAAGGCAACTTTCTGCAAGGGTTTCCTCTGTAAAGAACAACAGTCAAGATCATTTTGTATATAATCATGAAGTCCTAATGCATAGGAGCCTTGCTTGCATAAAGTCTGCAGGACTGGGCAGCTCATGAATAATGGACTCTTCAAGGTAGCGAGCATTTAACACAATAGCATTTGCAGAATTGGGCCCCAATCTAATGCTTGCTAAAGTGTACATTTTGTAATATATTCTTGTGACTGAGGAAATGCTCCTCTTGATTCTTTAGCAGTCTTGCTAGTTTGAAGAGGCAGATGGGATTTTATTAGAGCTATAAAATCAGAATTTAAACTTTAAATGTCCCAGGATGATCTTGCTTCATCATAAATAATGGTTCATGATTATATCCGAAAATGGCATGCAAAAGATGTAAACAAGTCTTTGAAACTTGTTGGTATGGCAAAAGGAAGCCATTTTTCTTTGGGATGGAAGCTAAGTTTTGAGATCTAAATTTATAATCTAGAACTTTTCAAAACATTCTGTTTCATCAAACAAAAGTGTTAGCATGGGGAGAAAAGAATCCTTCTTTGATGGCAAATGACTTTAAAATGTAGTGAAATGTGTATCTCTAATGAAATTGTTAATACTTAACACAGAAGCGTAAACACATACCCAGTTCTGAACCTCACAGCTCTACATGTCTGGGTGCTTTTTGCATACTAGACTCCTCTATAGTATTCTTTGACTGTATCTCTCTTCCAGTGCTTCTGCTATTTATTTTATGTAGTGGGATAGCATCATAACCTCCATATCTCATTTTTGTGAGGGCCCTGAGGGATGGCATTCAAGCAATAAACTGCAGTATGCTGCTTTATGAACAGAAGACAATGTACTGCAGGATACCTGGCCTAGAGTGCAGACTAGAGTGAGCTATCACAATTCATACTTTCTTTATACTCCTAAAACTTGAAGTTTTTCTTAAAACCAGACAATGTTAGTGCTAATTTTAATAAAATAACTACTAATAATCCATTTCATTAGGCATCACCCTTTCATCTGGAAAAAGAACAGGAGTACTTGTGGCACCTTAGAGACTAACACATTTATTTGAGCATAAGCTTTCATGGGCTGCAGCCCACTTCATCGGATGCATAGACTGGAACATACAGCAAGAAGATATTTATACATACAGAGAACATGAAAAGGTGGAAGTAGCCATACCAACTGTAAGAGGCCAATCAATTGAGATGAGCTATCATCAGCAGGGGAAAAAAAACTTTTGAAGTGATAATCGAGATGACCCATAGAAAGTGTGAGGATACTTAACATGGGGAAATAGATTCAATTAGTGTAACTGAACTCTTTCATCTAGGTGTCTCAAAGTGCTTTTCAAATATTGCCCCCACAACACTCTTGTGAGACAGAGGGAGATGTGTTATCACCACAGAGGAAAATTGAGAGAGAAGTTAAGGTTAATGTTTTCAACTAGGATGCCTGAACTTAGGCATCTGTATCTATAGTTAATTCTCCAACTATCACTTTTGCAAATCAGGCCACTTTTATTTAGGTCCTTCCTGTCCTTGCTAAATATGGATACAGGTCCCTAGCTTAAGGCATCCAAGTTGAAAGATGTTGTCCCAAATGAAATGCTGGGGTTACCCGGATCTTCCAGTCCAATGCTTTAATAACTAGACATTTCCACTTATTTCATCTCACTTACCTCTTCCCCTCACTATTGTGCAGAGTGCTTTGTGATGGCTGGCCTTCTAACTACTGTCTTTCCACCCCCAGGGCTGTCTGCATTTCTGTGAAGATGTCTGTATATAGGAGCCAATTCTGACGTCTTTTAGATGGGCAAAACTCCCATTAAGGTCTATGGGAATTTTGTATAAGGACTGCTAGATGGGTCACAAAGGGCTAGATGGTGGCCTATCCTTTGTGCTGGAGTTAGACAACTTGTTACCCCCTTATACCATACTGTTTTCAATGCATGGGGAGTAGAAGGCTTCACTGGTACTGCACTCCCTCACCGCTAACCTTTGTGCAAGTTGATGGGAAACCTCCCCTTTCCTAACATGCCCAGTGGTGTAGTGTGGTCAAACTATAAACTAAATGAAGCTCCACTCTTCATAGAATTCTGCGGAGATCCATTGGGGCTGATCTCAGCACATTGAAGCATCTGTACATTTTGTTATAACATCAGTAGATTCTTATAGCTTTTCATCAGTGACAGAAACCTCTGGTCCAGAGGGCCACAAAGTTACCACCCATGTGCAAGTGTTTCTGAAAGTCGATAGGGCACCGGGGTGTTGTTTTTTTTTAATTGTATTAAAATGCATTTAGAATAAAGAATTACAGTAGGACCTCAGATTTACGAACACCAGACTATTGCACTGACTGGCACTGACACCTCATTTGGAATGGGAAGTATACACTCAGGCAGTAGAAGAGACACACAAAAAAAAAAACAAATACAGCACAATACTGTGTTAAACGTAAACTACTAAAACAATAAAGGGAAAGTTTAAAAAAAGATTTGACAAGGTAAGGAAACTGTTCTTGTGCTTGTTTCATTTAAATTAAGATGGTTAAAAGCAGCATTTTTCTTCTGTATAATAAAGTTTCAAAGCTGTATTAAGTCAATGTTCAGTCGTAAACTTTTGAAAGAACAGCCTTAACATTCTGTTCAGAGTTATGAACATTTCAGAGTTACAAACAACCTCCACTCCTGAGGTGTTTGTAACTCTGAGGTTCTACTGCATTTTCTATAGTGACTGAACAAAAATTGATATTGAGAAAAATGTGGCAATGTAGAAATCATCACATTCTACCATATGGGCACCTGGTGCTCTGAGAGCCATTATAACTGGGTTAATAATCTTCCTCATCTTCCATGCGTGGAGGCTCTCTTTGTTTAAATCTTGCTAGCTTCACAGTACAGTGCCAACAAATAGGTCTCTGAACAGCTTTGACTGCCTTTCTGGGTATCCCTACACAGTGAGTGGCAGCCTGAGGCAGTAAATCTCAGACCCTGGGTCAACAGGATTAGGCTCGCAGGACTCATGCTACAGCATTAAAAATAGCTGCATAGATATTGCATCTTGGGCTCTGAAGCCCACTCCCCTCTCTGGGCTTCAAAGTCTGAGCTCCAGCCTGAACCGCAACATCTACACAGCTACTGTCTGCCTGTGAGCCTGAGTCTGTCAACCTGGGCTCTGAGACATGCTACCGCAGGCTGCCACTCACTATGTAGGGATACCCAGAAAGGCTGCTGTAGATGTACCCTTTAGATCACAGCTCCCCAATCTGTTGGGCATGCCCCCAGTGGGGGGATGGAAGAATACTCATGGAGGCATGGCTGGGCCTGGACCAGCCCCCACAGGGGGAGGGCAGGGAGCGCCACCCAGCTCTGCTCCTGGTCCCGGCCCCAGCTGTCAGCCCCACTCGTCAAGCTCTGCTCCCGGCCGTGGCTGCCGGCCCTGCACCCGGGGTCCCGAATGCTGACCCTGCACCCGGGCCTCCGCTTCTGGCTGCGCCTGCCGACCGTACAGCTGGGGTCCCGGATGCTGGCCCTGCTCCCGGGGCTCAGCTGCTAGCCACCACTGCCAGCCCTGCACTCAGAGCCCTGGCTGCTGGCCTCGGCCCCTGGCCGAGGCTCTGCTCCCACCTTCAAGTTTGGCCCTAGCCTCAGCCCCCTTATCCCTGTCCACATCCCCCCCTCCCGGAGCTGTGTCCCTGCTCCTGGCCCAGGCTCTGGTGGCGGGGTGGGCGGACTGGGGTAAGGGGGGGCATGAGATAAAAAGTTCGGGGACCACTGCTCTAGATCCCCAGTATTTTACCTCTGCTCAAGAGGCAGGAGGGTCCACTAGACGTATCCTCTCGCCATCTACAGGAAGGAGCTATTTACATTGTTTTCTGATCCCCCCCCGCTTTACTCAGTGCCCCCTTAGTAAGCAGAGGATGCTTAAGAACAGGAATCTGTAGAGAAGCAGTATTTGAGAAGAAAACTGAGCTGCATAGTATGTCCATCGAAGATTAGAGGGACTCTTGCTCATGGTCCAACTGTGCAATGGTGCACTGCCCCCTGACACTCTACAGTAGTGAAGAAGGCAAGCCTTAAGCTGCTTGGGGTGAAAATTCAGCAGCAGGACCTGATATTTTGGAAGCAACAAGCCAGGGTCTTTGGTTGTTTGGTTTTAGTGTTTTCTTTTCCGACTGGTGTGAAATATGGTATTCAGGAATGTCTTCAAGAGACTGGTGAGTCAGAGGGGCAGGAATAACTCATAGTGCAGGACCCCCTACTCCTTTCAGGGTATGTCCCTACACTACGAAATTAGGTCGAATTAATAGAAGCCGGTTTTATAGAAATCGGTTGTATACAGCCGATTGTGTGTGTCCCCACATAAAATGCTCTAAGTGCTCTAGTCGGCGGACCGCGTCCACAGTACCGAGGCTAGCGTCGACTTCCGGAGCATTGCACTATGGGTAGCTATCCCACAGATCCCGCATTCTCCGCCGCCCATTGGAATTCTGGGTTGAGATCCCAATGCCCGAATGATGCAAAACAGTGTCGCGGGGGGTTCTGGGTACATGTCGTCAGGCCCCTCCCCCTCCGTCACAGCAACGGCAGACAATAGATTCGCGCCTTTTTACCTGGGTTACCTGTGCAGACAACATACCACGGCAAGCATGGAGCCCGCTCAGCTCAGCTCACCGTCACCATATGTCATCTGGGTGCCGGCAGAGGTGGGACTGCATTGCTACACAGCAGCAGCAGCTAACTGCCTTTTGGCGGTAGACGGTGCAGCATGACTGGTAGCCTTCATCGGCGATCTGGGTGCTGGCAGCCGTAGGGCTGCATTGCACCAGCCCTTGCCTTTTGCCTTTTGGCAGTAGATGGTTTATTACGACTGGTAACTGTCCTCGTCGTACAGCAGTGGCTGTCAATCATGGGCACCTGGGCAGACATGCTCAGTCCAGCAGTGGCTGGAACTCCGTATGTCCCCAGTCCCCCATCCTGCTGCCTTTACAATGATGATGATGGCTATCAGTCATAGTATGCCATTTTCTGCCAAGCGCCCTGTTGGATCATCGCACATTAGCAGAGTCTTCCCTGAGCAGCAGATCGTGCAATAGGCCTGAAGGCTACTGCCTTTGTGGTAGGCTTGCCTTAGCTCCTTAATTTTCATGCGGCACTGCTGTGCGTCCCTGTTATGGCCTCTTTCCTTCATGGCCTTGGAGACCTTTTCTAATATTTTGCCGTTTCGCTGGAGTTCGGCCAGCACTGATTCATCTCCCCATATGGCGAGCAGATCCCGTATCTCCCGTTCTGTCCATGCTGGAGCTCCTGGGACTCCATCACGGTTACCTGTGCTGATGAGCTCTGCGTGGTCACCTGTGCTCTCCACGCTGAGCAAACAGGAAATGAAATTCAAACGTTCGCGGGGCTTTTCCTGTCTACCTGGCCAGTGCATCTGAGTTGAGAGTGCTGTCCAGAGCGGTCACAATGAAGGACTGTGGGATAGCTCCCGGAGGCCAATAACGTCGAATTCCGTCCACACTACCCCAATTCCGACCCCCTAAGGCCGATTTTATCGCTAATCCCCTCGTCGGAGGTGGAGTAAAGAAACCGGTTTAAAGGGCCCTTTAAGTCGAAAGAAAGGGCTTCGTCGTGTGAACGTGTCCAGGCTTAATTCGATTTAACGTGGCTAAAGTCGACCTAAACTCGTAGTGTAGACCAGGCCTCAGACTGCCACAGTAACCAGGTGTTTTTGCTCTACTTGTTCCAGCATGGGCCTTAGCTAGTCCTGCTTGTGGTCTGTATCTTAAACTTCCGTCCCCTCAGTGATTTATCTGCACCGCTCTCTCCAAGGGCATCTCAAACCCCCATGGACTCTGAACCAAAACCTTAGGTTTTTTAAAATATGGGTGTGACACAGGGCCAGAAAGCGTTACACAACTAGCATGCTAATTGACCCAGATTCAACCTTTAGAGACATATTAGTAGATATTGATTGTGGTTTTTGTGTGTTTACATACACCTCTACCCTGATATAACGTGACATGATATAACACGGATTCGGACATAACGGGGTAAAGCAGTGCTCCAGGGTGGTGGGGCTGCGCACTCCGGCGGATCAAAGCAAGTTTGATATAACGCGGTTTCACCTATAACGTGGTAAGATTTTTTGGCTCCCGAGGACAGTGTTATATCCGGGTAGAGGTGTATTTATTGTTAGAGGTTGACAGTGTAACCAAACGATTCCTGTCTGTTGCTGTATTCTGTTAATTCAGAGATCAAAAGGAGATGTTAATATTTAGATGAACTGCGAATGTAGTAATATCCTTGTCTTCATTTCTCTTTGAAGTATATAATAAACTACCTCTAAATGGCGGGAGATGGGCAGTTGCCTTATGCTAATCCGTGTTGCTAATTACCGGTGATGCTTAGGAAATAGGAGGTCTACTTCAAAGCCACAATGCTTCATCTATTATTCACCTACTGTCAAGAGGCTGCCAGAGAACTATAAAAAGAACCCTTGGGCCCAGATCCTGTTATCTCAGATCTGCTTAAACTTCATCAGGGGAATTTTGAGTCACAAGACTGAGATCCCCAGCTCCAGTCTGGGTCACGCGGATATTGGACATTGGACTATAACCTATGGAACTTATTCTAAAAGAACTTTTTTGCAGCTCTGAAGCTCACCATCTCTACTATGAACTGACCTAAGAATTTTATTCATGTCTCTATGTAGAATGATCTTTTAAACAATACTCTCTCTCTTTTCTTTTTAAATAAATCTTAGCTTAGTTAATAAGAATTGGCTGTCAGTGTGTATTTGGGTAAAATCTATTACCCTGGGAGGTAATGTGTCTGATCCTTTGGGATTGGTAGAATTTTTTATATGAAGAACAAGATTTTGAATAATCCTCATCGTATTTGACTTGGCTGTCTGGGTGGGTGCCTAAGGCTGGATTGTTTAATGGACCTGTGTTTTTGGCTTCTGGGTAACCAGTAAGATATTGGAGTAGCTGCTTTGTTGCTGGCTTGGTGAATTTAAGTATTAGAAATAACCACTAGTTTTTGGGATTGTCTGCCCCATTCTCTGTAGTTTGTCCTGATTGAGCAGTCTCAGCATGACCCCCCTGGAGCCCCAGTCACAATGGGAAAATACCCCAACTACAATCACTCAAACAGTTGGATCCTCTGTATTTGGTATCAATACCATTACATCAGGGCAACCTGAGGATTCTCTGAGGAGCTGGTCCAATAAGGTTTTTTTGTTTCTGTGGACTCTTTCAATGAAAAAATCTTTTTTGTTTTAATTGAATCCTGGTTCTAATCCAGTTGTCAAAGGAAATATTTCACAATTTGTATTTCTCCTGGGAAATATTAAGAGTTCATGCTCCAGGGACTCCAACTACTTGTGTGACAGTGGCCAGATGTAGAAACTGTTCCATAGTGAAGATGCACTTCTGTACTCTACAAGTCTTCCTTATTTATGGAATTTCCAGAATGAGGAACCAGGTGATCTGCACCACTGAGGGAGTTTAGATAGGCCCCATTCAGTTCAAAGCAAACTGTTGTCCCAGGAAGTCAGAGCAACTTCCTAGAGTTGCAAGTAGTTAAGAATGTGGTTCTCTCTCTCTCTCTCTCCCCTTAAGATTCTCTCTGGATTTGTTGCCATTCACATGAAAAGCAATCAACAAGAACTCCATGACATGCTGGAACAAGAAAGTACATGTTAAAAACCCTGAATGAAGCAGAGGAAGTTTTCTTGCTCCTGGAGCAGGAAGTTTATGTAATAAATTGTATTTATTTACTGTAGTGTCTACTTTCCAAGCCCTCATTAAGACTAGTCTCTGCTGCAAGGAGCTCTCAGCATAAGACATCTAATTTAAAACCACCTACATTTGAGTGAAAGAGCAGTGTATAGGACACCTGTCCAAGCAAAAGCCAATTGGATGCATGAGTGGGAACTCAGTCATAAAGTTTAAGGTTAGATGGGACCACCAGATCATCCAGTCTGACCTCCTGTATATCACAGACTATTAACAACACCAGTACACTAAACCCAACAACCCAAATTAGACCAATGTATTACAGCTCACAGGAGATTAAACTATTATGTGCCACAGGCAGAGAATAGGAGGGCCTCAGGGGCTCCAATATCCAAGGCTCCTGAAATGACCAGGAATTCATTATATGACATAAACCCAGACAATCCCAGCAAGTGACTTGCACCCCATGCTGCAGAGGAAAGCAAAAATCCTCCAAGATCATTGCCAATCTGACCTGCAGGAAAATGCCTTCCTGCCTGCACATATGGCAATCAGTTAGATCCTGAGCATGTGAGCAAGAACAAGCCAGCTAAGCACATAAAAGAGAGTTCAGTGCCACCGCAGAGCCCAGGCCCACCATGTCCAGTGTCCCATCTCTACCTGTGGCCATGTCTGTTCCTTCAGAGGAAGGAGACCAGGCCCTTCCCCTTCCCCTTCCTCCTGCACTACCCCCACTCCACACCCAGGAATACATTGGAAAAAAACAAATCCTTTAATGACCCTGCAGGTGACTTGCTGAAGCCCTGAAATATGAGCTTTCAGGAACATAAGATATAAACTGGAATGGATTTTAGGGCTCCCAAGACCTGCCCCCAGGATCACAAACAACCCTGTCATGCAATCCCATTCATAAAATTGTCCATATCCCTCTTAAAACTAACTAGGTTGTTTGTCCCCATAACTCTAGTTGGGAGGTGGTTCCAGAACCTCACTCCTTTGGTGGTTAAAAGCCGCCTAATTTGTTCATCACCAATTTATACCTATTTATTCTTGTGCCTACATTATTCTTTAGCTTAAGTAGCCCTTCACCCTCTCTGGTGTTTTCTCTCTGATGTATTTATACAGATCAATCATATCCCCCCTCAGCCTTTGTTTTACTAGGCTAAACAAGCCAAGCTCTTCCAGTCACCTCTTATCAGACAGGCCCTCCATTCCCCTGATCATCCTAGTAGCTCTTCTCTGCACCTGTTCAAGAAAGATGAATTCAAACTAGAACATGTGTGACCAAAATTGTGCACAGTATTCCAGCTGAGGTCTTACCAGTGCTTTGCACAATGGCATCAATACTTTATCTCTACAAGAAATCCCTTGCCTGATGCATCCTAGAATCACATTTGCCTTTTTCATAGCTGCATCACATTGGTGGCTCATAGTCATCCTATGATTGATCCACACACCCAGGTCTTTCTCCTCCTCTGATGCTTCCAACAGATGAACCCCTAGTTTGTATCAGAAATTCTTATTATGCCCTAAGTGTATGACCTTGCACTTTGTACTATGGAATTTTATCTTTTTTCTGTTACTCTAGTTTTCCAGGTCATCTAGATCTTCCTATATAATCCGATCCTCCTCTGTATTGAGGATGTCACCCAACTTTGCATCATCAGCAAATGTCATTAGTGCACTCCTACATTTTCTGCCAAAGTATGATGAAGTGGGAATTTTTCTTAATATTTTGTACGACTACTGTGTGTGCCTCAGTTTCCTCTATGTGCTGCATGGTTAACTAGGTGGTGGGGAAATGTGGGTTATTCTTTGTAGCAATGCAGATGTGATTGATGCCTGGCTGTTTGGGGCCCTACGCCCATGACGAACCCAGAAAACAATGGCCTGAACATTTGGTGCCTAGCAATGAATGATCTGGGACTGCTGACTCCCTCTCTGTAGGAAGCCAGCCAGTTTTGGCTATCAGGAAAACAATGAGCTAGGGAGGATGACCAGGTGACCTGTTTTGCCCGGGAATCAGAACGAAGGATGGAGGAGGGGCTCTTGGGTATAGTGTGGATTGCTGGAAGCAGGTCACTCACTTCTGGACGAGGGAGAAAGAGGAGGCTCTGGGCTCAGGATTGCCCCAGGTGGACTATGCTGTAACTTTATATGGAAAAAGTACCATATAATCTTCAGCCTTGTAACTTTTCAAATAAAGTTCAGTTCAAGTTATTCAGGTAAAAGCAGTTTCAAAATTAAAACATTGTCATCTGACATTACTTTGCAATGTGGATGTTTCACTTTCTGGTTGGTCCCTGGCTGAAAAAAGAGACACAGTGGTACTTTACATTTGTTTGGATAATAAAATATAAAATGCACTGCAGGTCTCCAGGGTTCCTGAAGCAATTCAATTGACACTTGAAACCTTGTCATACGAGAACTGAAAATTGATTGTATTCCTAAACTGTAAAAGCATTTCTTGTAATGTGGGTATTGATTTACAAAATCAATACTGATTTCTGTCCGATATGGTACTACTTGGTTAATATGGGGGATCTTTTTATAAGTTACTTTGGAAAGACTGCAGACCTCTGGGATTCCTGAAGACGTTCAGATCACAGACAGTGTGTTTTTAGATTTAAAGGGACAAAAACTATGCAATAAATAGCTACTTTGGTCCTAGTCATTACTTTTCAAAATGCCCCCACCTTTCATCATTAGCTTAACACCTTTGTATAATTGACTATGGGGCTTAAACTTTCCATTATTCTTCACTCTCCAAGTGGCACACAGGTACAGATCATCAGCTGGTGTAAATTGTCATATTTCAATTGACTTCAATAAAGCTATAACAGTTTTCACCAGTTGAGGATCTGCTCCATAGTGTACTGTGTGTGTGCACATTGTAGCAATGTTGAAGAGCAGAATCAGGGACTTCATAATGAAGATGAGAGGTGGCGGGGTGTGTCCTATATTGCACTCTGGAGACTATGAAGGGAAAACTATTAATATTTTCCCTCCAGAACTGTCATTTAGCTTTCCTGGATTTGAATCCAAGGCTGTTTCACCTGCAGCTTTTGTGGGCTGTCAATTGTGGAGGCTGATTACTAGTGAAAGGACAACAGTTACCTTACTGATGATGCACAAGGACAATATTCTTCTATAGAGACAAATCCTATATAACATGGATGAAACTGGTCAGATTCTTAGAAATGACTCCTAAAAGCTGCAAACTATCATTCCCTATCAAACTTTTCAATAGTTTTCTTGACCTATCCTACAGAATTCTGTAACAGGGATATAGTTTTTTTTTTAATTAATTTCTGTGGGATGCTTAAAATATAGAAAGGTAATTTTCTATTAAGTTCTATAGTATTTTTCCAAACATGTAGGCTATTTCTGAAGATGTTTTCTGTAGACTGAATATAGATAATGAAGACACATTTTTGGCAGTGAAGCTACTCGATCAGTGACTATCATCGGTAAAGTTTTGTGTGAAATGTTTGTAGTGGTGGTGCTACATTCTGCTTTTCCTGGTGGCAGGACTAAGAACAATAGTTCAAATTAGTAACTATGAAACATCTCCAAATATTTGACAAATATGGTCATGTACCTATAGGTCATAATCTGCCTATCTATAAATCTTATATCTGCTATGGTAATATGGAATTTGTACATAGCATTTGATCACTGTTTCTGACATAACCATTCTGTAGCTTATGAAGGAGATGGCAAAGGGGTGACTTGATTAGTCTAATTATCTGCAGTGGGGACAGAAATTTGTTACTAGAGGGCTCTTCAATCTTGCAGGCAAAAGTATAAAAAATCAGTGGCTGGAAAAATCAGTGGCTGCTAGACAAATTCCGACTAGAAACAAGGTGCAAATTTTTAACAGTAAGGGTAATTAACTATTGGAACAATTCACCAAGCATTGTGGTGGACTCTTCATTTTAAATCATGATTGGATATCTTTCTGAAAGATATGCTCTAGTTCAAAGAAGAATTCATTCAGGGAAATTCTGTGGCCTGTGTTATGCAGGAGGTCAGAATAGATGATCATAGTGGTCCCTTATGGGTTTATAAATTATAATCTATGAATCTGTAAGCACTTTGATTAGAGAGAGAGTCTGTTCATGTGGCTGAGACTAGGATTCAGAAGATTCATAGCTCTACCAACAGAGAGCAGGAGGAGAAGAAAGCATGAAGGAGGCGAGAAAACATGGCATGGCATTCTTCATAATGGATCACCAGAGGCTACTACTTTTTATCCTTACCAGTTCACAGGTGAGAGGACGGATGCTAATTTAGAGATGAGGCGACCCATTTGGCTCCCATTTATACCACTGTATTTCTTCAGTGATTGATGTTTGCTATTGTCACTAGGTAAAGAATGCTCACAACGGTGCATGGAACTTTAGTAAATCTTGTTGCCAGAATGGGGGCTGCTCAGCTGTTTTGGTTGGAACGCCAGAGAATGTTTTAAACACCATTTACTTGCTGCTCTATTAACAGTCCTCTGAAGAACAGCACGATATAAAATAATTTATTTTATATAAATTTTGTTTTTTCACCATTTTTACTCCACAAAAAATATAAAGAAATCTTGTATACGTAAAATGCGGACATAATAATGCCACTCTGTTTCATGGCCTCATCTGAACATCATCTCTTTTGGATTCAGAAACAGTAGTTCTGTTATACATGTGCTGCAGAAAGTTTTTCTGATGGACCTAGTGCTAAGAATTTGAGATGGAAAAGCTGAAGTCTTTACTAGACCCTATCATTTGTATTTCTTTAATATGCCTGTCACAGGACACCTCTGTCATTACTCAGTATACCTCACTGCTTGGCCAGTTTATGTGGCCTCACAGTCACCAACACTAGGTTGTTACCCTTTCACCACATGTGTATTTATTCTTTCCTTACAAAGTATAACAGTGTACTGCAAGCTTACAGTAGGTTGAGGCTTCCATGCAGCCTTCACTCTTCCACCCAGGCTCATCCTCTGGGCTCCCCGTGAGCATTCTGTTCCTTCCCCTTATATCCTCCCAGTTGCTGAGCCAATTGCCCTGTTAGCCCAGCAATCACCACCCAATGTCAGTAATCCCCAAAGGAAATTGATTAATTGGCTTCAATTAAGTCTGCTCTCTTCCCAGTGCAGCAGCAGCCTCAGTGCTACTAATCATGCCCTGTCATCATAGTACATTTAATCTCAAATCTAGTTGTAAATTTGTAATGCATTAGTGACAACTGTGTGAACCTACATTTTATTTTATAGGGTAGATGTCTAATTTCCTAGTCTTTAAACTATGGCTTTGAGCTTAAATACTTTCTGGTGCCTGTTGTGTTGTGATATGAACTTAAAACTGCTCCTGATAGTTTAGGTAAATGTGAAGAAAAATTTTAGCAGCTTGGGCCTGATTTTCAGTTATTGAATCAATCAAGTTTGGGGCCCTCTAGTGTTAGGTTCTGTAAAACAACCACCCCACCAAATCAAACCCCAACCAACCAAACCACATAAGAGACATCCTCTACCCTGAATACTTTACAGTCTAACAAGACAAGAGAAACAAAGGATGGGAGGTGAAGTAGAGGCACAGAGGTGAATTGACTAGTCCATGGCCACACAGCAGGTCAGTGGCAACTGAAGCAGGCCTGAGGCTTCCATGGGCAGCCAAGAATAGTGGGAGTGCAGAGTGCTCTGGCTATGCCCTCTGTGCCAAGAATGACAAGAGGGCTGGTGTTGAGCTAGTCTGACAGTTCAACACCAGCCAGGGAACCTGCCCTTACACAGGAGTATTTCCTGGGATTGTTTCTGCTCCGTTATGGTCCCTTTTGCACCAGAATGGCATGAGAAGCTGCAACACTATAGAGAATTAGGCCCTGGGACTTAAAACTAGGTAAATGGGTTCAAGTGTACATATTTTCCTTCTTTAAATCCCAACAATTTACATGTAGTTGAGAACTTTGTAAGACTGCTTGCAAAACCTTTTTGGCTAGATCCTGCTAGTATCATTCTGATTTGCCATTTCCTAAGTTAGCAAATACTAGCATAAAAAATTCCTCATTCGCTGGGGCTTCATAATATTTGCTGAACCCCTAGGAATGAACAGAACAGAAGTCTTTTGGAAGGGGAGAGACATCTTTCCAAGTCATCCGATCCAGTTTTTGGTAGCACATATCCTTCTATTTAAAGGCACTCCCTCACAAACTGGGACTATGGTCTAAGATGATCAGTATTTCCAGTAAACATGAGTTCTCTGTTTTTGGAGGTTTACAGTGGATTGAAATCCTCATATGTTAGGCATAAGACAACTGTCTGCCTCTCGTAATATTGAAGCTAAGATAATATTGAAGCGAAGTTGTCTGCCCTTAGGAGAGGGTCCTGAGGAGAGGAGAAAAAATGATGAAAGGTTTAAAAAATCTGACCCATGAGGAAAGGTCAAAAAACCTGGGCATATTTAGTCTGGAAAAAAGAAGACTGAGGGGGCACCAGATAGCAGTCTCCAAATATGTTAAGGGATGTTATAAAGAGGACTGTGGTGAATTCTTCTCCATGTCTACTGGAGGCAGGACAAGAAGTAATGGGCTTAATCTGCAGCAAGGGAAATTTAGGTTAGATATTAGGAAAAGCTTCCTAACTATAAGGATAGCTAAGTACTGGAATTGGTTACCAAGGTGGATTTTGAAATCCCCATCACTGGAGGTTTTTAAGAACTGTTGGAACGAACTCCTGCCAGGGCTAGTCTAGATATACTTGGTCCTGCCTCAACGCAGGGCAGGGGGCCTGGACTAGATGACCTCCTGAGGTCCCTTCCAGCCCCACATTTCTATGTTTCTTATGGTTCTGTAATTTTCTCTAACTCTTTCATAGCATGTGAAATGGACAATGACAGTTTCCTGGTAGAGGGCTTCTGATATGCAGATTACCTGTGCTCTTGAGTCAGTAAGCCATGGCAATGGTCTTGAGCCCATAGATGGCAAGGGTGTGTGTGACAGACTATACCCCGTGTTCACACTGTACACATGATTGTAATAACATTTGTACAAGGCATGTCTTGTGAGATAGCATTTTAAAAACTCATAACTTGCCGATCAAAATACACGTAGCAGTGAAGTTGCGAACATAAGCTGAGATCATGACTAAAAGTATGTTTTCCAGAGAAGTCTTGGGAGTGGCCAAACCAGTTCCTCAGAGAGAAAGGGCAAGCTGATGCCTCAGCCAGGTGTACACAAAGCTGGTGGGCCATTACCTGCTAAGTGGCCATTCTTTGGCAAGAAAGGGGCTAGGGGCAAAGAATCTACATCTTAGCAAAGGAACAGCATGGCATTCCCTTCTACACAGACTGCCTGTTGCCTTGCTCCCAGCTGGAAATGCTTCTCTAAGGGGGGACAGGACTATAAAAAGATGGGAAGACACCCCAAGGAACCCCTCCCTGCCTCCCTTTGCCCATTGATTCACTGCATCTGAAGGGACAAAGGAAGCAGATTTTGGACTGGGGGAGGGGTACTGATCTAAAGAGTTTGGTTAGTAAGACTGCTGAAAGCATGTGGTGAGAGAACTTTGCTTTGAAGCTAAGATAGTTTCTTAAGCATCTTATCTTTTATTTTTGTTGTAACCATTTCTGACTTTTATGCCTCATTACTTGCACTTACTTAAAATCTATCTCTTTCTAGTTAATAAACTTGTTTTCTTTAATCCAGTGTATTTAAATTGAAGTGTCAGGGAAACTCCATTCAGGGTGACAAGTTGTGTGCATATTATTTCTATTAAAGAAATAACAGACTTAATATAACTTGTATTGTCCAGGAGAGGGCTAGGCAGCACAGGACATACCATTCTGGGGGAATATGTAAGACCGGGGCATGTACTGGAGTCACACGGCAGTATAATCAAGGCTGGTGAGAACAGAGTGTAACTCAAGTGTGGCTGGCAGGCTGTGGTTACACACAGACACTCAGGGTGTGGCTTGTATGCTGGAAGGCTGTTTGTGAGCACCCGAGGGGGGAGCTACTGTAGCAAGGCATTGTAAGCTACCCAAGGTTGCAGGGAAGGGGTGACAGAGCTGCTCTTTAGTCTGAATAGTACCCTGGTAAGTCACAGTGTGTCATCTCACTCATTAGTTTGGCTGCTAGAAAACAGTTATTAAAAACAGTGAGCCCATCCCAGAACAACCCCAGCCACATAGTGAAATGAACGGCAGGACAACAGAGTACTCTCTTCTTCCCCCCACCAACTCAATCTTTGAGGAAAGTTGAGTGGTTGATTTCTTTAATCTCCCAGGAACCTGCTTTGTGCTATGAAGGTCAACAATTTTGGGCTATTTTAAACCAAGTGAAAGAATGAATTCCAACATCAGAGGGTCTTCATAAACTCACCAAGTCATCAGCCTCCTAATTTTAAAGTCAGGGGTTGATAGCTCATAGCCCTCTGCTTGATAGCATCTATGTCAGTATTACCTGGAGAGAGGCAATCTCTCAGGAGGGTAGGTCTTAGATCATTTAGGACTTCATAGGTCAAAACCAACACCTTAAACTTTTTCTGGAATCTAACAGGAAACCAGCATATACTTGGGGGCACTGGTGAGATAAACCACTTAAGTGGGAAGCTATTGTTCTGTGTTTGAAGTTACTGATAGATCTTGTTCTTTAAGCCCATATTATGTCATCCTGTCCTGCTTTTAGAGGTATTAAATCTAGCAAGTCGTGCATATAAAGGAAATGGCTGGAATATTTCAACCAGGCATAGAAATGGAGAAGCCGGAGGGCAAGGAATTGTGACTGTAGCTGCTACCTGCTCTGGAATTCTAATAAGACACTTGAATTGGGAACTCAACTGAGGGAGTGCCTTTGCCATTTGTTACTTAAGAGAACTGACAGAATCACTGCCATATTAGCTGACAAAGAAAAATCCAGAGCTTCTAAAGTGGTGCTTGTAAGCTTTGCAGACTAACTAAATTACAGTTTAACTGTGCATTTACCTCACTGTCAGCTAAAAAACATCCATCGGGGTGGCCTATGTACTCTTAGTCCTGCCTCAGTGCAGTGGGATGGTCTAGTTGACGTCTTGAGGTCCCTTCCAGCCCTACATTTTCTATGATTCTATAAATTACAGATTCAGTTCAAAATATTTAAGTGGTCATACTTTTGTTTAATTCAAATCATTTCAAAAATTAACTATTTATCAAGGGTAAAATTTTGCCTCAGTGACTTAGTAGCCTTAGAAGTCCAAACCCTATTGACTTTCAATGAGATTTCAGCTCCTGAGTTACTAAGGTGGCTTTTGAAAATTTTACCCTTAAAGTCAAAAAAAGTTATGGTTTTATGGTCTAATTCCCATATTTATGGACCTAAATACAAGTGGCCTGACTTCCAGAAGTGCTGAGCACCTGCATCTCCAGTTGACAAACCATCTCTGAAAGTCAGACCCCTGGTATTTAGTTCCCTAAATATGGAGTTGAGAGCCTAAATTAATGCACTTACCCTTGAAAATTGTAGCCTAAATCTGTGTCTTTTTACTCTAACACAAAGAGTTGAATAGATTTTGTACAAGTTCTTCAAAAAGTTCACTTTTGCACAAGCAAAGCTCAGGAAGCTTCAGGAAAAAAAAGCATATGTTTTACTCTATGTCTACACTACGAGCTAGGGGTGTGATTCCCAGCTCATGTACGTGTACTTGCACTATCTCTCATTGAGGTAGTATGAGTATAAATAGTAGGGTAGCCATGATAGCACCAGTAGCAGCAGCAGCAATGGTATGGCTTAGCTACTCTGAGTATGTACCTATGGGGTTCAGGTGGGTTTGTACTTGGCATGGCTAAGATATGAATCCACTGCTGCTGTCCATGTTATCATGGCTACACTACTATTTATCCTTGAGCTAGCATGAGAGTGTGGACATGACCTCAGAATCATGCCACTAGCTCATCGTGTACATGTAGCTTGAGAAAGCTATTGCTATGTGAAAACAATGGGTTATAACAAACTGTTTTTCGGTGTCACCTTAAGAAACGCCTACCAGATACCAGTTATGTTAAAAATCTCTAGTATTTGATAAAATTCCAAAATGGACTGATTAAAGAGTTCACAGCAGCTTCTAACCACATCAGTTCTACTATTTCTCGAAAGTAACAGGGTCATGAATACTTCATACGGCCTCTCAAAGAATCTGCTACAATAAAACAGAGTGTATAACAAGAAAATGATTTAGAGATATAATTTAATATAGACAAATGCCAGGCCACGCTTCTAGGAACAAAAAATGTAGGTAGCAATTACAGGATGGGGAAGTGTATCCTGGAAAACAGCAACTTTGAATAGAACTAGGGTTAACTGCTGGAGAACAAACAAAACACAAGCTCCCAATGTGATGATGTGACTAAACATGGTATATGTGATCCTTGGACGTATAAACAGGTGAATATTGAGGAGGAGTAGAAAGGGAATATTAACTCTGTATATGGGATTGGTGACACCATTACTGGAGTACTGTGTCCAGTCCTAGAGTCAACACTTCAAGTAGGATGCAGAAAAACAGGAAAGGGTTCTGAAGAGAGTGACAGGAATGATTCTGGGCCTGGAAAACCTGCCTTACGATGAGAGCAGCTTAATGTATTTAGTATATGAAAGAGAAGGTTGCAGTAGCTTGTATTACACAGGCTTTATAAAATAAAAATAATTGGTGATCTCATCTGAATTCAGGAGGCAAGTGTTTTGTGGCAAGTAAGATATAGACCCATGAGATAAGACGTTGTCTTCAGGAACTACTGTGTATAGATTTTGCATCAATGGCTTTTGTTTCCTAAACTAGATTGAGACTTCTGCAGTTCTAGCCACTTTATTCCAGTTTCACATGAATGATGAAATCTAGGCCTGCTTCTATTGGCTGTAAGACATTTAAGGTCTGATCCTGCACCCATTAAATTGAACAGGAGTTTTGCCACCAACTGCAATGGGAGCTGAATCTGGATGATAATGCTGCAGTTCTGTTGCAGAATCCTAGATATGGCAAATCTTGAAATCGAAATAGGGCTATATTGAAAAATACCCCAGTGGTGTTACTTTCAGAGTTAAGCGGTAATGTACATCTGTATGGCAATACAGATTCTTACCTGTCTGGTAGTCCACCTTCTGAATATCTCTCAGTAAACGTGGCAGTTTATACTTATACTTCGTAAGCAAAACAGTCTTAAATAAGCAGGCTCATCACTTTTTCAGAGGCCAAATTCAGTGATGAATCCTGGTCACATGCCACCTGAGGCACATTGCACATATGCTAAGAAGACCAGAGTCTTCAGGCAACACAGCACAGGACTGAAACATGAATTAACCTATATATGCATTCACCTTATGGGAAGTCCTGGCTTCCTTCTCCTGTATGAGATCTCCCCATTAGGAGGAACTAAAAGTGCACTTATACTCAATGTGTACTTGGTACCAAGAGACCACACAATAATTCAGTGCCTTAAAAGTGGGCCAAAGCCTGTGATCCTTTTTTACGTAGCCCTTACTATAAAAAACTCTTAATGATTGCCATAGCAATCATGTCTGAATAGAGACAGTGAAAATTAAGGAAGGAGTTTTCAATTTGGCCTTATAACTCTGAATGGTATATGTGCTAGAAACACATCTGCATTAACATTTAACATTATTACTGCCCCACATATCAATTTCATGGTCAGCGCAATTTGCCATATGTTGTCCGCTGACATTTTCATAGGAAACAGTATTGCATTATTGTGGGAACTCTGTAATGGCATCGTATTATCTCCTGATGATAGCACCATTACTTATGTCACCGTGTAACTTCATTTATAGTCTGGACACATTTCCTTCGTGGGTAAAGTGATAATCAGTTGAAGACAATTTGAGATCTAAAAAGGGACTTCATGTTTTGCTTTTGTGTGCCAACAGGAATATAGAGAATGATCTCAGATATATTTGTCTTGTTGGAAGTGTACCCGATACCTTTGGTAACTCCTTAAATGAAGATACCAGAAATGAAATGTTATTCCCGAGGAACTTGGGTGCCTAACCTAACATCCTTAGGAAATCCCACCTTTCTCTGTCTTGCATAAAAACCAATTATTCAAAATGATTTTGCGGATCAATTGCTAGTTAGGAAATGGCTGTTAACTATGCAACATAATCAGAAGAAAATGGTCAAACTGAGGAGATATTTGCTTATATAGCAGTGGTGGTTATTGTCCCTGTGCTATACAGATATTGAAGTGGCAGTCTCAAACCCAAGCTGATAAAATTAACAAATGTTCACAGACTAACCAAATCATAAATAGCATAAAAGCAGTGTATCTCAACTAGGTTGTAGTTGAATCTCAATAACTGGGTTTCTAATAACCAGTTTGGCTTTATTAATACTATATATTGATCTGTAATACAAGCTATTGAAACCTTAATTTGAGATGCTAGGCCTTCCTGCATTTAGAAACAATATTTTGGGGAGCTTGATGATTAACAGAGATTCAGCCAGGAAAAGTTAATAACATTAGTCTGACATCCACCCTCCTGCATACATCCTAGGTGCTCAGCCCTGAAAGACACTCTGGGGTTTTTTCATGGCTGAAATCATAGAATATCAGGGTTGGAAGGGGGTCAGGTCAGCTAGTCCAACCCTCTGCTCAAAGCAGGACCAATCCCCAATTAAATCATCCAACAGATTTTTGCCCCATATCCTTAAATGGCCCCCTCAAGGATTGAACTCACAACCCTGGATTTAGCAGGCCAATGCTCAAACCACTGAGCTATCCCTCCCCCTTGGAAATGGAAAATGGAAATGGAAGATTGACTCTAAGTGACAGCTTTGGGGCAGACTGTAAGCCACTGAGTGACTTGCAACGGGAAGGATGCATCTTTTATTGGTGTGAGAGAGCAGGAGTATCCTCCTTATGGAAAAGGTTTTGAAAATACATACCATTTTGGTGCATTCCAAGGGCAGGTAGTCTCTGCTAGCAGGTTTGGTAGCAGTCGCCAGAGAAGAGGATGAGCTCTTTGTGTTAGAATGTGTGTGCACACACACACAAATGAGTCTCTCTATACCATGCTGAACACGGTGGTATCTGATAACACTACAGTACTTCCTGGAAAGCTGCAAACATGGCTGGCTTGCTCCTTATTCTGAGACTAGTTAGGCTGGACCCCAGCTTCACCCATTCTGATTCCTATTGGAATGAATACAGGGAGGGGATAGAAGTGAGATCAGGCTAGCATATAGCCCCATAGAGTCCCCTTCTTCCACAGAGAAGAGGAGGGGGCAGAGCTGGATGCTGGCCTCTCTGTCCTCAGTATAGCTGGCAGCCAGTTCCTCATGTTTACAGATCTCTGACAGCACAGTTGGCTGTAGTTCTGCAAAACCCAAGTAAATTCTCCTACCTATTTAATATTTGTCTGTACTGACTGTCAGCTCGTCTCTCCCCTCCCTCCACTAAATGCTTCAAACACTGAAATCCTCCTCCTGTAACTTTCTAACTTGTGTGATAAAACTTTGGAAGGTTTAGCCTGGAAATGTCACTTTTCTGCTTGACAAACCTTCTTTAGGAAAATCTTACTCCAGTGCATAACAGAAGGATTTATGCCTGATGACAGAGGTGACTACTGAGGCATGGAAAAGCACCTTTACTTAAAAATTCATCAGTTTTTCCATGTAAAGAAAAGAAATGTTGGGACGAAATGGAGTGAACACTTTTTATGAATCAGGTGTGATTTAAAGAATTGAATTTCTGACTCAGCAGCTTGAATCACTGCAAGTGTTTCTATATTAAATGAATGTCATGGATGCCCTTGTAGAGATTAAGTCTTAACTCAGTTTTTGTACCGATAAGACTATGCTGTTTAGGGGTGTGGGGAAGGTATTTTTTTTTAACCAAAACAGGTATACTGGTACAGCACCTAGTCTGGACACAATTATTCTAGTATAAAGATTTCTTATACCAGTATTACTTATTCCTCTTTCCACATGGGAATAACTGTACTGCTATAAAGAACCTTTATAGTGATTTATCTGTGCCCACACTGGTGTAAGCAGGGTGTGAATGAATGCTTCCCTGACAGCTAGCTGGGAGGGGAAGAGACTATGGGTATGTTTATGTAAATACAGTTTGCTCCTGCTCTGTTTACATATTCATCATTTACAGCTGTGTCAAATGATCAACTCTGGCTTGTGTTGGGTACAAATGACCTTAGTACTAAATGCAGGGGTAATGGAATATGGTTACGAATGTTGTAATTATTGTAGCAACACAGGAAAGCAGGACTGGACTTAACCTGTCCCAAATTAGTGGGGGGCACCCTCAGTTGAAAGAACATCATTAAGCAGGGGCTCGAATGTCAGAGCCCTGTGAAAGTAAGAGGGGTGGGGACAGGAGTCCTGATGGAGTCCAGGTCAGGAGGCTGCACCCCTCCCCCCCAATCCTCTCTAGACTGGCTTAACCTGTTCTTTCTCACTGCTCTAAGAATAGAGCGGTAGGACTGTGTTTCTGCCCAGCCTGCAAAAGAGCTGAAAATCACTGAGAGACTGATGTGCAGAGGTCACAGCAGAGAGGCAGAAGGTGATTGACAGCCAGCAGGGTGATGGCAAAGAGGCGTGATGAGCGGCCAGCAGGGCAGCGGCGGAGTGGTGCGATGAGCAGCCAGCCGCGTGGCTGGTGGAGGGGTGCGGCAAGAGCAGTGAGCAGGTGGCTGGTGAGTTGCCAGCAGAGCGAGTAAGATGCCTCTTTACTCCCCCGCCTCCCCATGCAGTGGGAGGAGGTGAACTCTGCAGTTGCACCTCTGAACTCTAGGTCTGCACTGACCAAGGACAGCAGCTGTGAGTGGGGTGCAGAGAAGGGTCAGGCATGTGAAAGGGACTTTTGGGTTGCTGGACTTAAGAACCTGAGGGGAAAAGGACACTGCCCAACCTACTTGGCGGTGGGTCTTCTACTCATGGTTTATGTTTATGAACCCTGTTTGCAGTGTTTTCCCAAATTAACTCTGAGTTACTTCCCTCCTTTTATTAAAAGTTTCCTTTCTACACGGACTCTGTGCTTGCGAGAGGGGGAAGTATTACCTCTCAGAGGTGCCCTGGGGTGGTGTGTAATTTTCCCAGGTCACTGGGTTGGGGCTTGAGCCGGTTCTGTCTTGTATCAATGGAAAGGAACCCTTAGATATTGAACCTGGCCCTGGTTGCTCCTGGCTCCACCCAGAAGAAGGGTTACACTGGGCTTTGTACCACTTTAACGGTACTGTTGCAGAACAACATTGTGTGGAGACAAAAACAAAAAAGCATCTTATTGATGCATGTGGGTCATAAGATGTTGGCATTACTCCTGAGGGCAGGCAATGATATGCATTGCAATCTCCCTTGCTGCCACTTCAGAAGGCAGTACCTTCTACTATTTCATAGGTTAGTACCAACACTGCCAACTTCAAGTTAAAACATCATGAGTTTGTCTCCACCTCACCCCCCCCCCGAAAAAAAAAATCATGAGACTGACTTAAAAATTGAGATAAAAACCAATCAAACAAACAGCCCCGCCCTCCCCAACTAATTATGGTTTATTTATTTGCCTTCTGATTTATGAACATTACTTACACTCATGGGAAAGAATAAGGCCAAACAAGTGGCTGAGTGGGCACAGTTAGCATTGCAGCATACAACAGCAGAAGAAAGACTGGGCCCAGCCACCAAATAGAATTTAAAAGAGGAAACAAAACTAAGGAACACTGTACTAGAGAAATGAATCTAAGACTTGGCTCTATGATGAGTTGAACACCTTGTGCCGTATGCAGCATTCTGTGTATGCATTTATGGCCTCTTACATGGTCTCTCTTTGTCTTCCACCAATGTCTGTCAAGATGTATCCAGCACCTTGTAGGATAAGGGACTTAATGAAGTGAAAAAGGGATAAACAAACCAAAATAAGTTGGGGGGAGGGGTGGGGACTGTGAATGATGACTAGATAATCCTCCTCCTCAAAACAGCTCCTTTACTCTACGCCCACCAGGTACACTAACCCTCCTGAAAATAAGTGCAGCCTTCACCCACACTGCTCCCTGCTTTCCCCCTCATATCTGAAACAAACCCTGAGCCTCCACCTGAGCAGCGGCCTATCTTACTTGCCTCCTTACCAGATGCCCCCCCTGCTTCCTCTATCATCCCTCTTCAGTAGGGGTGATAGAGGTCACAGGCTTCACCTTTCCACTGCTCCTTAGTGGGTCATAGGCTCCCTCTGCTCCTGAGTACTCTAGTGAGTTACAGGCACTTACGTCCTGCCTTCTTGCAAACACAGGCTGGGCAGCTCCTCTCCTCAGCTTCTCCCTGCTTGGGTCCCTGAAGATGTTGTTGTGGGGTTCAGGAGTATCCTCCTCCCCATAGAAGTCACGTTACAATGCTTGCCATTTGGTGCACTCAGTCCATTCAAAATGCAAAAATCACTTTGTGACACAGGGCCAAAAAGGGTTAAGCATCTTACTGGCTAGCTGACCCAGATTCAACCTTTAGAGACATGTTAGAAAAGTATGCAAATAGTAATTAGGGCCATTCCATGTTAGATAGCCTAGAGCTTTGAAATATAAACTTGTATTGTTAAGGAATTGGAAGAAGATAGTGATTGTAGTAGTCTATATTTACCTATATCTTGTTAGAGGTTAACAATGTAACCAAACGGTTCCTATCTAGGGCTGTATTCTGTTAATTCAGAGATCAAAAGGAAATATTAACATTTAGATCGAACTTGGGTGAAATCATGTCATAGAATCATAGAAGATTAGGGTTGGAAGAGACCTCAGGAGGTCATCTAGTCTAACCCCCTGCTCAAGGCAGGACCAACACCAAATAAATCATCCCAGCCAGGGCTTTGTCAAGCCGTGCCTTAAAAACCTCTAAGGATGGAGATTCCACCACCTCCCTAGGTAACCCATTCCAGTGCTTCACCACCCTCCTAGTGAAATAGTGTTTCCTAATATCCAACCTAGACCTCCCCCACTGCAACTTGAGACCATTGCTCCTTGTTCTGTCATCTGCCACCACTGAGAACAGCCCAACTCCATCCTCTTTGGAACTTCGCTTCAGGTAGTTGAAGGCGGCTATCAAATTCCCCCTCACTCTTCTCTTCTGCAGACTAAAGAAACCCAGTTCCCTCAGCCTCTACTCGTAAGTCATGTGCCCCAGCCCCCTAATCATTTTCATTGCCCTCCGCTGGACTCTCTCCAATTTGTCCACATCCTTTCTGTAGTAGGGGGCCCAAAACTGGATGAAATACTCCAGATGTGGCCTCACCAGTGCCGTATAGAGGGGAATAATCACTTCCCTCCAGTGCTTCTACTAATGCAGCCCAATATGCCGTTATATTGCCTTCTTGGCAACAAGGGCACACTGCTGACTCATATCCAGCTTCTCATCCTCTGTAATCCCCAGGTCGTTTTCTGTAGAACTGCTGTTTAGCTAGTCAGTCCCTGGCCTGTCTATGTCATTGTCTATATGTCTCTTTAAAGTTTTTGGTAAACTGTCGATGAATAGCTTAATGGATAATTACCTTATTTTAACCCATATAGTTAATTACCAGTGATGTTTAGGAAATAGAAGGTTACTTCAAAAGCCTATTTTTCACCCAAGGACTGCGTGCTATCGAGAGGTTGCAAAAACCTCTATAAAAACTCTTGGGACCTGATCCTTTCATCTCAGATCTGCTTAAGCTTTATTCAAGGGAAGTTTGACTTGTAAGACTGAGCTCTCCAGTTCCACCTGGACCGCCTTCACATTGAACCTTTGGACATTGGACTATAACCTGATGAGCTGATTCTGAAAAGGATTTTTGCAAGTTTAAAGCACCATTTTTACTATGAAACTGATCTAAAGACTATATGCATGTCTGTATGTATAATGGTCTTTTAAGCAGTACTCTCTCTTCTTTTTTTAAAATAAATTTTGGTGTAGTTAATAAGAATTGGCTGTAAGTGTGTATTTGGGTAAGATCTGAAATATTCATTAACCTGGAAGGTAATGTGTCCGATCCTTTGGCACTGGTATACCTTTTTATATGATGAACAAGATTTTCAATAATTTTCATCATATTTCACTTGGCTGTCTGGATGAAAGCCCAAGGCTGGATTGTTTAATGGACTTGTGGTTTTTTGGCTTCTGGTTAACCAGTAAGGTATTATAGAAGCTGTTTTGTTGCTAGCTTGGCGGATCTAAGTATTAGAATAACCACCATCTTTGGGGATTGTCTCCCCCATTCTTTGCCGTTTGCCCTAATTGAGCAACCTCAGCGTCTGTCCCCGCCCCCCGGACCCTATTCACACACCTGCTTTTCCAAAAGCATTGTATGCATTCGGGATCTTTAGCAGCGGCCAGAGAGGGAGTGACTCCATCAGAGACAGGGAGTGGTTCAACCTTCCTTTCAAATATGGAGGACAAACTGTAACAAGAGGCTCCTGGGAAGCCCTTCCAGCATGTGACTGGAGTAAATTCAGGACTGAACATTAGATTTTTTTTTTTTTAAACAGAAAGTGCTTTAACAATCTGAGTTAGATTTTCATTACTGGTATTCTGTTTACCTATTGCATTTCACTCAGCTTGAGTAGTGAAACAGAACGGTCTGTCCAGTCAGTTTTATATTGTATTTCTCTTCCAATAGCACAGTGAGGATGTGTGTGTGTAAGGGGAGGGGAGGTACTTTGGATTTTCAACAAGGGAGGAAATGTTTTCGCTGAAATATTAAAATAATCCTGAATATATTTATATTCATTTTGGCTTTTCCTTTTTAAACAAAACTTGAAATGTGATAATTTACCTAAACAATAAAGGGCCAAATTCACCCCTTGTGTAACTCCATGAATTAGAGGGGACTTATAACCACAGAGAAGGTTAGCCCTCAATCCTTTTGGTTCTTATCGGATATCAGTTATTTTTGTCTGAGTACAAAATTGTCTGTGAATCATTGATTTGCCTAAAAATTGCTCAGTAGTTCCTGAACCTTAACAGTCTTATCCATACTTGACTTTTATTATATGCTACTATTCAGGCATGTGGGGGATAGAGCCCTGTCTCTTTTCCAGGGCTCATATAAACTCCACATCCACTGCATTATCACAGCAATTTCATTCCGGCCACTTAGTACACTTCAGGAACCCTTAATACCATAACTGGAATCAATAGCTGTCATTCTGCCATACTCAGAAAGGATTTGAACAAATCGGTTCACAGTAGATGTATTTGTGGGGTAACTAATCTGCTTGGCACTTGTATTGGGGAGGAGGGAATGTGAGGAGGTGAAAGAGGAAAATTTCCATGGGGGATAAAAAGGGGAAGACCTTCATTTCCGCAAAGTGTGAAACAAAACACCTTTTGGCCCAAAGCTGCAAATAGCTTTGTGTCTAAATATAAGAAAATGGATGCTTGATAACCTCTACTCTCACCAAATAGAATGTTAGGCAATCAGAATTTAATACTGCTTGGTTATCAGGATACACAGGTATAGTTAGCCCAGCCAGCAGAACCCACATGAACACTGATGGGGGGAAGGGGGGGAATGATTTCTTTCAATCAGTACATTCTAAATTCTTTGGGTTCCCCCTGCCAAAAAAATTCAGTGTTATTTCTCAAATCATTTGAACTGCTGTGTGGAATCAATAACTCATTGTTCTTATGTTCTTGGTGCACTCACCCTTCTGTTCCTGGGAGATCAATAATCAAGGTAAGAATGCAAAATCCGACTGGAAATTATGATTTCTGAATTTTCCAGATGTCAGGTTGGTGGAGAGGATTTTGATAACAAGAACAGTCATTTCCAAGTGAGAGGAGAAACCTTGTCTGAGCCTTCCCCAAATTATGTGAGCTGAATGAATACTACAGATTCCTGCATTTGATAGCCAAGCAGGAGAAGCGTACTGCTGTTTTACTCTCTCCTTGCCCAGCAGATTGACATATATTGATTGTGCTGATGAAAGGCTAAAGAAAAACTTGGTTAGAAATATATAGTTTAACCTTGACCTTTGGTAGTTAAAAAGTTAAGACAAAGTTTTCTTCTATAACAGTACTATTATAAACTGGTAGTCCCATTAATTATAAACTGCGCTCTGTTAATTTTACAGGCAAGACAATATTTAAACACAATATTTAAAAAGGTAAATTTCAGAAAGTGTACACGGAAAAACCTTAGACGAACATAAGTGAGTTCAGGGGAAAAGGAGTCACTATAACCCCTTTTGAAAACTATTTTTTTATGGTTTCTGCTATACTGTGTATGTCTAGAGAATAGCCTGAGTCACAAAGTTTGGACATCTTGACATTCAGGAGGGACTTAGGCTATGAGTTTTATTCTTTAAAAATATGATTTTCCTTCTCTCATCATCATCAAGAAGCAGCTTCTTCTACAGAGCCAACTTCCTTTGTTGCCAGCCTTTAGAAAAACAAAACACCCCACTCACAAGAAGTATAGAAACTGGTGTGGGTGTATATTTTCAATAAAGTGAGATCTTGAGAGGAGTTTGGTAGCTACCCACCTCCTTGGAACTTGCCACTGGGGGACATGATGGTGGGTTTAGACCAGTGGTTCTCAAAGCTGGTCCGCCGCTTGTTCAGGGAAAGCCCCTGGCGGGCCGAGCCGGTTTGTTTACCGTCCGCGTCCGCAGGTTCGGCCGATCGCAGCTCCCACTGGCCGCGGTTCGCCGTTCCAGGCCAATGAGGGCTGCGGGAAGGGCGGCCAGCACATCCCTCGGCCCGTGCTGCTTCCCGCAGCCCCCATTGGCCTGGAGTGGCGAGCCGGGTCCAGTGGGAGCTGCAGTCTGCCGAACCTGCGGACGTGGCAGGTAAACAAACTGGCCCGGCCCGCCAGGGGCATTCCCTGAACAAGCAGCGGACCAGCTTTGAGAACCACTGGTTTAGACTATGATTGGTATTACCCAAAGATTCTGCTGGTGCTCTTGCTGCTTTTGTCATGAAGCCAGGCCACAGGAAAAACTATAGAGCTGGACAAATAATTTATAATGAATAACTTACTGGGTGAATTTTGCCTTTTCTTGTTTACAAATTAATTGAAATATAGCTGTTTGTACTGTTCTTGTAGCTGTGGTGGTTTCAGGATATGAGAGAGACAAGGTGGGTGAGGTAATATATATTTTTTTGGACCAGCCTTTGTTGGTGGAAATGTCAAGTTTTCGAGCTTCACATAGCTCTTCCTCAGATCTGGAAAAGGTAACCAGAGTGTCACAGCTAAATACAAGGTGATACAGATTATCAAGCATAAGACATTAACACATGTTGCAAGAAACCACTTAAAATGAAGTGGGCAATTAACAACTCTGTAGTCCTATGACAAAGGAGGGTTAGCAGGCTACAAATTGTGGTAATGAGCCATATAACCAGCATCACTGTTGAAACCATGATTTTTAGTGTCCAGCAGAATTATGAATTTAAGTTCCCCGGCTTGTCTTTTCAAGGTATTGTGTAGGTTTCCTTTGAGAATCAGGACTGAGAGGTCAGATATAAAGCAATCACTTTTTGAAAAATGTTTGTCCACGGGTGATATGGTATTTTTGTCTTTTATCATTTTTCTGTGTGAGTTCACTCAAAAGCATAGTGATTGTCTGGCTTCACTCATATAGTTGTTATTGGGGCATTTGATGCACTGGATGAGGTACATGACATGTTGTGACAGATGTGTAGAACCCATGGATTTTGAATGGTGAGTTGTGAGAAGTATTGATCATTGTATCAGTGGAGATATGTGCACAAGTCTTGCATTTGTTGTTCTGGCAGGGTCTGTTCTGCTTTGAGTTGCTGTGTCTTGGTCTATGGGGAGCTTGCTTCTGAGGATGAACTTGGCAGGGTTGGAGGGGGTTTGGGAAAGATTTCTTTCAGGATGTGGCCCTGAACAGGATGTGTTGAAATTGCTTGGTGATGCCTGTATGGGTACCAGTGTGGGATGGTAGGTGACAACTAGGAGGTGTATGCTTGGTGGGTATTTCCCCCCCATATTGAAGCAGGTGTTCTTGGGGTATTTGGTGGCCCATTCCATGATGTGATCTACTTCACTGGTGGACTGTTCTTGTTCGGTGAAAGTGGTTTTAAGTGTATTAAGGTGTGTCCCTGACTTTCTCTTCAGAGCATATTCTGTGATATCTGAGTTCTTGGCTGTAGATAACAGATTTCTGGGGGTGGTTACTGGATCTGTGGAGGTGAGTGTGATGATCCGTGGGTTTCTTGGGTATTGATGTCTATAGGGTTTCACTGTTGAAGCTGATTGTGATGTCCAGGAAGTTGATGCAGGAGTGGGAGTGTTCTAAAGAGAGTTTGGTAGATGGGTGGTGATGAAATTGTGGTAGAAATCTGAGGGAGATTAGCAGTCAGCCAGCAAGGAAGGGGTCCTAACAGTCCAGAGGCTGAGGACAATTGGGGTCAAGGTGGGCAGCAAAGTTCTCCAACACCACCTGTTATGTGTGTTTCTTTCCCTGCCCTAGGGCATGTTGCTCTATGGACTTGTGTGAGGAAGAGGCAGGCCAGGAGCAGTAAGACCCAGTACAAAGAATGGATTTGCATGAGTTCCCTAACCTCTTCTGTAGCACAGTGGGTCAGGACTGTGCTACTCCTCTCTCATGCTGGACTATCCATTCTCAGAATCAGGCAGGCCAGCTTAGAGTTCTGCCCCACTGAATTAGGGAGTCTGAGTGTAGTTTTTAAGATTTGTCCCAAAATAAGAATAATCTCAGGGTGTGTGTGTGTGAGTTTGTATATCGTGAGGATTAATAACTGGTTTGAGGCTTCAAATCTTTTCAGCTCTACACTAATCTGCATGAAATGCATGGCACCTCAATTTGTTACTACCTATTTTCCTGTACAGCTAAGACAAGGTAATATTTATGTGACTTTTATATCTCTCAATGCTTTTGAGTGCATTTTGGAGATAGAACCGTACCCCAGGAATACTTCTGTCTCCATCTACACATTTTATTTCAGTTTTTATACACAAGTATAGTCATTAGATTTGTGTCTGTTTTTCATTGGTTAAAATAGATGTAGTTAAATTTCTTTGGCTGGTCTACACTTACCCCCCAAATCGAAGTAAGGTACGCAAATTCAGCTACGTGAATAACATAGCTGAATTCGACATACCTTACTTCGACCTTACCGCGGTTCAGACGCGGTCCACACGCGGCAGGCAGGCTCCCCGTCGACTTCGCGGTACTCCTCTCGCTGAGCTGGAGTACCGCAGTCGACGGGGATCACTTCCTGGTTCGATTTATCGCGTCCAGACCAGACGTGATAAATCGAACTCGGAACTTCAATCCGCAGCCGTCGAACTACCGGGTAAGTGTAGACTAGCCCTCTGTTACAGAGTGGATTAGCGCCTTCTATGTAGTGCTAGTTGAATAATTCATAATGAACACTATTCATTTTGAATTTAGTCCTTTTCTAGTCACAAAGCAATCCTGATTTCAATATCTATTTGTTATTGGTAGGTGTTCATGAAATAACTTAGGTGGAAAATTATTCATCAATTTGCTGTTTGCAAACAGTGCTCTTTTAATATTCTACAAGCTGTTAATATTGTATTATTGCTCTTCTTTAAAAATAGGATGATAATGTACCGTTGGTGTGAATTTGAGAATGAATACACATTCATTCTAAAATTTGTGAAACTTTGGGGTTAGCAAGCATTTTTATGAATATCTTGTTATACTACTCCTGAATAATAAATATAAATGACCCCATGAATCACTGCAAATAAGTGCTGCGTTCTGTTTGTCACAATGTCCCTGAATCAGACTTTTTTACCACTGCTACTACTGTCTTATATTGTGCTTTTCCTCAGTAGATCTCAAAGCGCTTTACAACAGAGGTCAGTATCATTATCCCCAGCTTATGGATGGGGAAAATGAGTCACAGAGAGGTGAAATGACTTGCCTAAGGTCATTCGGCAGGCCAGTGACAGGAATCAAAACCAGGTCTTCGGAGTCCGAGTCCAGTGCTCTAGCCACAAGGCAATACTACTATAGACCTTGCGCTAGCTCTGTACATCTGCCAGCCATAATCATCTAGGTAGTAGTAGCTACTGGTGTGCTCTGTGCGTGACTGAGTTTTGGCAGTGCTAGCACCACTTAATACCTTCACGTTGATGTGACCCATCAGTGCTATAGAAAAAAATTGCGTACAGTGGAGTTGCATCATAGGCGCATTTAGCTTACGCGATTTTAACTATACGCGCTCGGCAAAACAAAACAAAAAAGAAGAGAAAAATAACAATTTAAATACTGTACCTGTAGTGTGGGCAATTCCGCCCGCCATTCCACTCAATGAGTGTTTGACTATATGCGATTTTCACCTTACGTGCTGACTTCAGAACCTAACCCCTGCTTAAGATGCGACTCCCCTGTAATGTATGTTAATAATACATAGATCTTTTCAGAAAGTATTAAGATTTTATTTTGGGTCCAGAACCTGAATACTTTTGAGTGGCCTTCCCCCATCCCTCACTCATTGTACAATTGTGAAGAACAGGATCTAGATGGCTGTTGTGAATGAAAACAAATACTTCATTCCTGCTTTAAGGATTTCAGTGATAACTAACCACACTAATGCAAGCAAATCTGGATCATGTTTTAAAACCGTAAATTGGTCATCTTGACTGCAGGCCCAAGGTTCAGTGTGTTACCTCTCCGGCCCAGCTTACACCAAATTGCAATGCTATTTGAGCTGAGGAAAGAGGGTCATTTCTACAGGGCTGGGGAGAATAAGGAAGAAGACCAGAACTGGCGGGTATATTTGTGGAGGGCATGAGGGGGAAATAGTTGATGGCGATTTCCCATTAAAGAGGAGGGGAAAACTTGTGATATGCCCCAGCCCTGGCTGAGATAAGAGGGAGACATCTTGATTCTCCTGGGGGCTCAGGTGATCACTGCAGAGCTGTCTGCAGGAAGCTGCATGTAGTCCACCCCATCCTGCATTAGACAATCTAGCATTTCAACATGTCTTTGGTAGGGAAGGATCCCCATGAGTCAGGAGCCACCTGAGGCTTGGTAGCATTCTCTGAACTGGCCCTGCTTCATCTATGGCATAGGCAGAAATGTGGCACCCATGTTTTACGGTGACAATTAAAATGTCACTATTGTTATGGAAGGCTTTACAGATATGAGAAATTTCATCTTCATATAGGCATCGACAGTGCCTTTGCTATAAGCCCTGAGCAAGGTGCAGCCTGTAGCTCTGCTGTCCTAGGAGCAGACCAGGAACCAAACTGTGACTCACAATTTGGTTCTTGGTTCCCTCTTGCTCCACAAGCTCAAGGTGAAGTGGGGATGAAAGGAAGTAAGTAGTCCCAGCCTATACCCGTTACAGCTAAAGCTGGCCCACACAGAGAGTGAGAATGCCTCTATATCCTAGCCAGTAGGGCACTCACCCTGAAGGGGGCCACCGGGGTTCCAATCCCTGCTCCAATGAATATTTAATTTTATAGAAACTGGAACCTCTATAGCCGATGAGATTGAGAGACCTGCCCCTGCATAGTCTGCTGGTTAGGGCCCTTTTCAGGGAAGGGGCAAACCTGAGTTCAAGTCTTTGCTCCAGAGTGGACATGGGAGCCTGAGTCTCCCATATCCCAGGTGAGTGTTCAAACCAGTGGGCTGTGGGGTCACCAGGGGGCACCTCCTCCTCCTGTGCTTTGTGACTCCTGCGCTTCATTTCCAAATATCTTTTGCTTTTATTTAAAAAAATGGTTAAAAATGCCTGAAACAAAACCAAGATGTTTTGCTTGAAAAGTTTCCCAACTTCTTTTTTTTTTTTTTGTAGTTGCTGAAAATTCTGAAAAATATCAATGGAACCCAAAATGATTTTGTTTTTCAAAACTGCCAAGTAACTGAAAAACCAGTGATTTGTACAGCTGAAGTCACAGATTACTTAGCCAGCTGTGCCAGCCAGCCCTTTTGGGATCCTCCCACTGCCTGCCTAAAAGTACAGGAAGAGGAGTAGTGAGTGGTGACACAACAGAGGCTGCTCTCCTGCAGTGCTACTACCCACAAATCAGGCAGTAGTTAGCACAGGGGAGTGAAGGGGTGTCCTTAGACCACTTCATAGTCATGTAGAAGGTCACAATCTGGCCTGTAATGGAGAATACTGGTAGAACAGGTAAAAACTTTCAGTCTGCTAGAATCTTTGAAAGCATGATCTGTGTAGCTCTCTCTATGCATGCTATACTTCAAACCACTCTGCACATTTTAAATAGATCAAACTTTGGAAAAATATGAAAGGGTTGTGTAGCAAACAAGTTCTGAACAGAGTCCACCGCAGCTTTTTCTTTCAAAGACTGCTACCCTGCAGGGCGGCACACTCTCTCTCTGACTTTAAGGAATGGACATTGCACCAGATTCCTTTTGTTCTTTTGGCAACAAAAAAACCCCATTTTATTAATTGTTGATTCTTTTATTCCTGAACTACTTCTGTGGTCGAACAGATTCCCAGTTGAAACTGGATGGTGTATTCTTGGGAGCTTATCATCATGTGGTTATGATACTGACTACAGTTCTTTCACTAGTTTTATAAAGTTAACTATCCCAGGTCTGCTTGAATTACCTGTGCAGCAATACTCTGCAGTATCCAATGTGATCTTGTAAATAAATATGACTATTTCCAATTCATTTATCCTGAGAAATTGCACAAGTGAATGTTCCACTAGTTTTGCCCAGTGGCTCTGTCCCATATTGTTTTGTTGTTTAGACAGCTAGTGTTTGGAAAGCAGTTCATATATTACAGATTATTTATGTGCAGAACAGGAGACAATCCAGAATGCTTTTACATTTAGAGGCAGGTTTTATATACATTAGATAAATAACATACAGAGATAGGAAGATGAATGAAGAAATCAGAAAAATTAATGGACAAGGCACCCTCTCAAAAATAATCTACAGAAGATGACATCGGTGCTTGGGACATGTGCTGAGAATGGAAAAGAATGCTTACCAAATACTGCCCTTGAATGGAAGCCAGAAAATGCAAGAAGAAAGAGAGGAAGACCATGAATAACACGGAAATGAACAGTTCTGAACGACATCAAGCACATCAACATGAAATGGGAAGATTTGGAGAGAAGGGCAGTTGACAGTCAAGGATGACAAATGTGGGTAGCCCAATGTGCTGCAAAGCACAGGATGGACTAAGTGACTAAGTTTATATACATTTCATAGCAGACCCAGTCAATAACTCAGTTTGCATATTTCCATTCAAAAAATTGTTTTACAGGAGAACCCCAATTTTATGTAAACGAGTCTTACAAATAACCTGTTATATGAACCATTTTTCCCAACAGGGAAAAAAAATCACATAACGAAAGTGATGTCAATGAAGAAAAAGTCAACATCCCTTCATATTCCAAAGCCTTCAATGAATTGGAAGTTGTTTTGTGGTGGTTTGATGGGCAAGAAGGTGGTGCTACAATGCACCGCAGAGCAATTTATGCACTGTACCTATGATAATTGTGAGATATTTAATCCCCAATTAGTTTATAAAACAGGGGTTCTTCTATATTTTTCTCAAATCAGCATGGTACAAATCAACATTTTAAAGAGACATTTTCGAGATTAAAAAACCGTAACAGTGGCTACCCAGATATTTCTGTTTAAACATGCTCTGGGCCTAATACATTCTATTTAGGGAGATGGGGGTAGAGGGAAGAAGACAAGATATATATTGTACTGTGCGCTTGCATATATCAGCTGTGATATTACTCACGATATTCAACTCAACTGGTCTTTGAGACTCATTTCCTTTACGCTTGCAAAATTAGAAAGCATTGTTGGTGACACAATTTGCCTCTAACTGAATCTTATTTTGGTTTGATAAAAAGGATGGCAGAGTTTAACTGTCTGATGATAATTGTAATGAAACACAGTGTGGAACAGCAATTACACAATCACCATCAACATGGTATAAGGAAAGGTCTTGTAATGCTAATCATGGCCTGCACAGCACAGCACCTTTACTAAGTCAAGTTAACTTGCACTACACATCTGAATGTCATTAAAAGGGTTAAGGGTAAGGCTGTAACTGTGGGTCCACTTGCAATATTAGCTGAACCAAAGACAGGCAGCATCACATTTGTGAGATTGGGTGAGAAAAGCCCAAACATAAGAGAGAACCGAAGCCCCTAAAAATGTGTTCGGCAGCTTTACAGGGAGAATTTTGGTGACTATACGTCAGTGAATTTTCCATCCCTAAGGCCATCTGCAATTGTAATGAAGTTCAGATTTCAGCTGTTCAGTCAGACATGTAATATAAAGGGAGAATTCAGAGTGTTAAATGACACTGCTCTTGGTCCCTCTTCTATGTGCTCTGGGCTGCCAATGGGCCAGCCACAATTGCTGTTACTCTGCACATGGAAGTGCAGGGATTGTTCCTTCTGTGTGCTCCTGGGGTGGCTATACTGTGCCAGGGAGAGGCAGGAAAGAGACTAGTTTATGGCCCCATGCCAGTGGCTGGCTGAGTGGATCAGATGCACTGCAGCCTCTGTACCCCAGGGCATTCTGAACTCCCGCTTGGACTGATGATGCAGCTGCTCACCGCTCCCTAATAAAGGGATCTGCCCAGGCATGATCCAGACCCTCTGTGTGTTTCCTGGTCATCACCCAAACTTTATATCCCCTCTCCTCTTGTTTTCCAGTCCTTTGATCTAAAATGACCAGAGTTGGTTTCTTCACCCATCCTGAGTTGAAAATATTTTGGTTATCAGAGACTGCTTAACTTACCGCACTGGGGAGATGTGCTGAACACATCCATGTGATGATGCTGTCAAGATGTTGCTGGTGAAGCAGCTGCTCTCCCACACTAAATCTGCAGCAGGAAACCTGGAATTTGACTCCCGCTGCCTCTATGTTGTAATAGGATGATGTCTCTTCCATGGCCAGTTGCTCTGACTCAGGTTCTGCTGCCAGCAGACTGTCAATATGCCACTTTCTGGAGGGAGTTTATGAACAGAAATTTATGGGCCCCACACATAATTTAACATTGTGTTCTGCATTTATCTTGTAAATTATAAGTCGTACATCGGCAGGGGTATTGGCGACGGGATTGACTTATCTATTTTTAGGTACATAAAAGCTTCAAAATGATGTTTTTAAGTGCATAAACAGTGGCACGTATAAATGCAAACAAGGACAAGACTCTCCAATTCCTAAACACAAGAAAAGGTGAAAAAACCTTCCTCCCTCACGCCACCGTCTCAAATCATCACAGGGAAAATAGACTGAATTTGCAATGCAGTTCCGAGACATCCAGCCCTCCAGAATGTTTGCCTCATATCCCTGGGACTGAAAGGAAGGCCTCCCCCATGTCCTGGCCTATTTTGCTCCAGACCCTGGAGCACCAAGAAACCACACAAAAGTGGGAAGGCTGAATTGACAGCTAAATTCCAGGTTGGCGGAACCCTCCTCAAACCCGTCTCCAGGCAGGTGCCTGTGAATGTTGGATGAGGAGTTTTGCAGCCAATAAAGCTTGGATTTGGAAAGTCATGGTGGCATGATTGTCCTTCATGTGGGAACAAATGATATGGCTAGATTCTTGCTGGAACGTCTCAAGGGAGACTATGCCAGGCTGGGGAAGATGCTTAAGGAAATCAAGGCTCAGGTGACCTTCAGTGGGATTCTGCCTGTTCCTAGAGAAGGGCAACAAAGGTGTGACAAGATTATGATGATCAACAGATGGCTCAGGCAGTGGTGCTATAAGGAGGGCTTTGGGATGTATGGCCACTGGGAGGCATTCATGGACAGAGGACTGTTCTCTCGGGATGGACTTCATCTGAGTAGGGAGGGAAATAGACTTCTAGGATGGAGGCTGGCACAACTGATTAAGTGAGCTTTAAACTAGGAATTTGGGGGAGATGGTTGGGAGATGTCCAGGTAATCTTCATGCCGGATTTTAACATTGAGAGGGAAGAAAATGAAGTAAGAAAGGATACAGCGGTGGGTAGGAGAATGGACATAAGGAGGAAGGGTAGTGCAGATACCAGTCTAATAGGTGTTACTGGCGGTAGAATGTCTGTGCCTAATTGGGTAAAGAATGTGAGCGAAGCCAAACAGCAAAAATTAAGCTGTTTGTACACCGATGCGAGGAGCCTAGGTAACAAAATGGAGGAACTAGAGTTACTGGTGCAGGAAGTGAAACCAGATATTATAGGGATAACAGAAACATGGTGGAATAGTAGTCATGACTGGAGTACAGGTATTGAAGGGTATGTGCTGTTTAGGAAAGACAGAAATAAAGGCAAAGGTGGTGGAGTAGCATTGTATATCAATGATGAGGTAGACTGTAAAGATATAAGAAGTGATGGAATGGATAAGATAGAGTCTGTCTGGGCAAAAATCACATTGGGGAAGAAAGTTACTAGAACCTCTCCTGGGATAGTGCTTGAGGTGTGCTATAGACCACCGGGATCTGATTTGGATATGGATAGAGACCTCTTTAGTGTTTTTAATGAAGTAAATACTAATGAGAATTGTGTGATCATGGGAGACTTTAACTTCCCAGATATAGACTGGAGGACAAGTGCTAGTAGTAATAATAGGGCTCAGATTTTCCTGGATGCGATAGCTGATGGATTCCTTCACCAAGTAGTTGCTGAACCAACAAGAGGGAACACCATTTTAGATTTGGCTTTGGTGAGTAGTGAGAACTTCATAGAAAAAATGGTTGTAGGGGAAAACCTTGGTTTGAGCGATCATGAGCTAATTCAGTTCAAACTAAATGGAAGGATAAACAAAAATAGATCTGTGCCTAGGGTTTTTGATTTCAAAAGGGCTAACTTTAAAAAAAATTAAGGAAATTAGTTAGGGAAGTGGATTGGACTGAAGAACTTGTGGAATTAAACTAGAGGAGGCCTGGAATTACTTCAAGTCAAGGTTGCAGAAACTATCAGAAGCCTGCATCCCAAGAAAGGGGGAAAAAATCATAGGCAGGATGTGACAGACCCAGACCAGTGGGGTACAGGAGTCTGGTAGAGGGCAAATATACTGGTCACTGGATGAGTAGTTTTCTGTTCCCTG